>NC_086451.1:488377364-488577364 GCF_028390025.1 Pseudophryne corroboree
GGATGGGGCAGCAGCGGGCACACGCAGGAACAGCAGAGGGGAGAAGTGTGGGGTACGCAGCTGGTACTGATGGAGGGGGCTGCAGCGGGCACACGCAGGTCCCACGTTTCCTAATGTGACCTGGCACTCCTGTGTTCCATCCTGTTCTCCTCACCAGACCGACACCGCCCCATCCCAAGCCCTCCGGTACGGTTTTACCAGAGTCTCAGGTGCAGCGCAGGACGGCGACATTAACCCCTGAGACACACACAAGCGGCGCATGCGTTACACAGAGTACGCACAAAGTGCTGGTGCGACCGGGACAGGGGGTATCAGAAATGGGGCGGAAAAGTGGTGACTGGGAGGTGGCCAGAGCACGCGGGTGTTATAGGAGTATCGCAGCGATAGTGATTGGGGGCCTCATTCAGACTCATTTCAAAAGCAAAATCTTTCTCTAATGGGCAAAACCATGGCCCTCATTCCGTTGATGAGTTGATCGCTCGCAAGGCGAATTTAGCAGAGTTGCTCACGCTAAGCCTACGCCTACTGGGAGTGTATCTTAGCTTCTTAAAATTGCGACCGATGTATTCGCAATATTGCGATTACACACCTCGTAGCAGTTTCAGAGTAGCTTCAGACTTACTCGGCATCTGCGATCAGTTCAGTGCTTGTCGTTCCTGGTTGACGTCATAAACACACCCAGCGTTCGCCCAGACACTCCTCCGTTTCTCCGGCCACTCCTGCGTTTTTTCCGGAAACGGTAGCGTTTTTATCCACACGCCCCGAAAACGCCGTGTTTCCGCCCAGTAACACCCATTTCCTGTCAATCACACTACGATCGCCGGAGCGAAGAAAAAGCCGTGAGTAAAAATACTATCTTCATTGTAAAATTACTTGGCGCAGTCGCAGTGCGAATATTGCGCATGCGTACTAAGCGGAATTTCACTGCGATGCGATGAAAATTACCGAGCGAACGACTCGGAATGAGGGCCCATGTGCACTGCAGGGGGGGCAGATGTAACATGTGCAGAGAGAGTTAGATTTGGGTGGGTTATATTGTTTCTGTGCAGGGTAAATACTGGCTGCTTTATTTTTACACTGCAATTTAGATTTCAGATTGAACTCACCTCACCCAAATCTAACTCTCTCTGCACATGTTACATCTGCCCCCACTGCACTGCACATGGGCCCTCATTCCGAGTTGTTCGCTCGGAGTTTTTCATCGCATCGCAGTGAGAATTCTCTTAGTGCGCATGCGCAATGTTCGCACTGCGACTGCGCCAAGTAACTTTACTATGAAGAAAGTAAGTTTACTCACGGCTTTTTCATCGCTCCGACGTTCGCATTGTGATTGACAGGAAATGGGTGTTACTGGGCGGATGCACGGCGTTTTAGGGGCGTGTGGCTGGAAACGCTACCGTTTCCGGAAAAAACGCAGGAGTGGCCGGAGAAACGGCGGGAGTGCCTGGGCGAACGCTGGGTGTGTTTATGACGTCAGCCAGGAACGAAAAGCACTGAACTGATCGCACAGGCAGAGTAAGTCTGAAGCTACTCAGAAACTGCTAAGTAGTTAGTAATCGCAATATTGCGCCTACGTCGGTCGCAATTTTAAGAAGCTAAGATTCACTCCCAGTAGGCGGCGGCTTAGCGTGTGTAACTCTGCTACATTCGCCTTGCGAGCGAACAACTCGGAATGAGGGCCATGGTTTTGCACATTAGAGAAAGATTTTGCGTGTTTGATCCATGCTGAATCCGGCCCTAGAAGTGTGTATGGGACACAGACAAGCAGACCGCATGTTGGCCCTCATTCCGAGTTGTTCGCTCGCTAGCTGCTTTTAGCAGCATTGCACACGCTAAGCCGCCGCCTACTGGGTGTGAATCGTAGCTTATCAAAATTGCGAACGAAAGGTTCTCTAAATTTCGAATAGAAATTACTTTGCTCGAGACTTACTCCTTCAGTGCGATCAGTTCAGTGCTTGTCGTTCCTGGTTTGACGTCACAAACACACCCAGCGTTCGCCCAGACACTCCTCCGTTTCTCCAGCCACTCCCGCGTTTTTCCCAGAAACGGTAGCGTTTTTTCGCACACACCCATAAAACGGCCAGTTTCCGCCCAGAAACACCCACTTTCTGTCAATCACATTACGATCACCAGAACGAAGAAAAAACCTCGTAATGCCGTGAGTAAAATACCTAACTGCATAGCAAATTTACTTGGCGCAGTCGCACTGCGGACATTGCGTTTGCGCAGTTTGCGGAAAATCCCTGCGATGCGAAGAAAATTACCGAGCGAACAACTCGGAATGACCCCCGTTATACTGACACATGGCTTATGGGGGTCTGAGTGGGTACTGGGTAGGAGGAGACAGGGAAATAAGATAAATGGAAAACATGGCGTGTGGAAGCGGAGATATTATCGCAGTGTTCTGTCTGATGTTACAGTCCCATCGTGTCCTGCATCTCCCGATGTGACATTGGACGGTGGACGCTCTGTCTGCGTGAGAAGCGACCATTCAGGAATTGTGCTGGATACGTTCTCAGGCTTCTACGCCATAGACGGGCCGCTGACTGTAATAAGCTCTTCAGATGGTAGAAATCGGTTTCCGATGTTTGTAATAATTTATCCGGTTACATGATAGTGACATTATATTTTATGATGTCAGAAAGTTTCACTCTGCGGTTGTACATCATCAACGAGAGCGGTGCCAGCCTGGGGTGAGGGCGCAGGCAGCACTCTCACCCCAGAACTGCCTCTCGCCCATTACCATTCCGCCTGCTCCCAGCACAATGTGCTCCTTCCGCTGTCCCTGTCCTGACCTCCCCTCCTCTGTCACCGGACCTCTCGTTGTGTAATCCCTGCAATGCTGTGATCCCAGCTGTGCAGTGTCTGCAGTCCCTGGGAATGGCGTGCCCCTGCCACAACCCTGGGATCTCCCGCGCTCTCTACCGCTCTGTGTAGGGGATATTCACTTAGTCCTAGTTGCACAAGAAACATACTTGTGCACAAAAAGCAAAAACTTCTGACCGTATCTGCTATTTTATTCTTTGTTGCGATGCCGCAAAGCGAATTCATGTTTCCAAATCTGATTTTCCTCAGAGGCTCTGGGGCAGATTTGAAACCAGCGAGGTGCTTAAATCCCTCAGCGACATAGAGTAGATCTATGTAGATGAAGACAGAGCTATTCTGGTGCACAAAATATATTTACTAAAAAACCTGCAGCGTTCCCAACATCTCGATTAACCTGCAAAGTCCCCAGCATCTCCTGACTAACCTGCAGAGTCCCCAGCATCTCCTGACCTGCAGAGTCCCCGGCATCTCCTGACTAACCTGTAGAGTTCCCGGCATCTCCTGACTAACCTGCTGAGTACCCGTCATCTCCTGACTAACCTGGTGATTCTCCAGCATCTCCTGACTAACCTGTAAAGTCCAAAGCACCTCCTGACTAACCTGCAAAATCCCCAGCATCTCCTGACTAACCTGCAGAGTCCCCGGCATCTCCTGACTAACCTGCAGAGTCCCCAGCACCTCCTGGCTAACCTGCAGAGTCCCCGGCATCTCTTGACTAACCTGCAGAGTCACCAGCATCTCCTGACTAACCTGCAGAGTCCCCAGCATCTCCTGACTAACATTCTGCCAGATGGGACAGGTGGGAGAGCGTGTTCTGCAGACGGACATGTGGGAGAGAGTATTCTGCGGACGGTGCAGGTGGGAGAGAGTATTCTGCGGACGGTGCAGGTGGGAGCGAGCCTTTATAACAGGACAGGTTGAAGACAGCGTTCTGTTGGATTGGACAGGTGGGAGAGCGTTCTGCTGGACGGGACAGATGGGAGCGAGCGTTCTGCCAGACGGGACAGGTTGAAGAGAGCATTCTGCTGGACGGGACAGGTTGGAGAGCGTTCTGCCGGAAGGGACTGGTGGGAGCGAGCCTTCAGAACGGGACAGGTGGGAGAGAGCCTTCAGAACAGGAAAAGTGGGAGAGCGTTCTGCTGGACGGGACAGGTGGGAGCGAGCCTTCATAACAGGACAGGTGGGAACGAGCTTTCTGCCCGATGGGACAGGTTGAAGAGAGCATTCTGCTGGATGGGACAGGTGGGAGAGCGTTCTGCCGGAAGGGATTGGTGGTAGCGAGCCTTCGGAACAGGACAGGTGGGAGAGCGTTCTGCCGGGACAGGTGGGAGCGAGCCTTTAGAACAGGACAGGTGGGAGAGCGTTCTGCCGGAAGGGACAGGTGGGAGAGAGCCTTTAGAATGGGACAGGTGGGAGAGCGTTCTGCCAGAAGGGACAGGTGGGAGAGAGCCTTTAGAACAGGACAGGTGGGAGAGCGTTCTGCCAGAAGGGACAGGTGGGAGAGAGCCTTTAGAACAGGACAGGTGGGAGAGCGTTCTGCCAGAAGGGACAGGTGGGAGAGAGCCTTTAGAACGGGACAGGTGGAAGAGCGTTCTGCCAGAAGGGACTGGTGGGAGAGATCCTTTAGAACGGGACAGGTGGGAGAGCGTTCTACAAGAAGGGACAGGTGGGAGAGAGCCTTAAGAACGGGACAGGTGGGAGAGCGTTCTGCCAGAAGGGACAGGTGGGAGAGAGCCTTTAGAACAGGACAGGTGGGAGAGCGTTCTGCCAGAAGGGACTGGTGGGAGAGATCCTTTAGAACAGGACAGGTGGGAGAGCGTTCTGCCGGAAGGGATTGGTGGTAGCGAGCCTTCGGAACAGGACAGGTGGGAGAGCGTTCTGCCGGGACAGGTGGGAGCGAGCCTTTAGAACAGGACAGGTGGGAGAGCGTTCTGCCGGAAGGGACAGGTGGGAGAGAGCCTTTAGAATGGGACAGGTGGGAGAGCGTTCTGCCAGAAGGGACAGGTGGGAGAGAGCCTTTAGAACAGGTCAGGTGGGAGAGCGTTCTGCCAGAAGGGACAGGTGGGAGAGAGCCTTTAGAACAGGACAGGTGGGAGAGCGTTCTGCCAGAAGGGACAGGTGGGAGAGAGCCTTTAGAACGGGACAGGTGGAAGAGCATTCTGCCAGAAGGGACTGGTGGGAGAGATCCTTTAGAACGGGACAGGTGGGAGAGCGTTCTACAAGAAGGGACAGGTGGGAGAGAGCCTTAAGAACGGGACAGGTGGGAGAGCGTTCTGCCAGAAGGGACTGGTGGGAGCGAGCCTTTAGAACAGGACAGGTGGGAGAGCGTTCTGCCGGAAGGGACTGGTAGGAACGAGCCTTTAGAACAGGACAGGTGGGAGAGCGTTCTGCCGGAAGGGACAGGTGGGAGAGAGCCTTTAGAACAGGACAGGTGGGAGAGCGTTCTGCCAGAAGGGACAGGTGGGAGAGAGCCTTTAGAACGGGACAGGTGGGAGAGCGTTCTGCCAGAAGGGACAGGTGGGAGAGAGCCTTTAGAACGGGACAGGTGGGAGAGCGTTCTGCCAGAAGGGACAGGTGGGAGAGAGCCTTGAGAACAGGACAGGTGGGAGAGCGTTCTGCCAGAAGGGACAGGTGGGAGCGAGCCTTTAGAACGGGACAGGTGGGAGAGCGTTCTGCCAGAAGGGACAGGTGGGAGAGAGCCTTTAGAACGGGACAAGTGGGAGAGCGTTCTGCCAGAAGGGACAGGTGGGAGAGAGCCTTTAGAACAGGACAGGTGGGAGAGCGTTCTGCCAGAAGGGACAGGTGGGAGAGAGCCTTTAGACCGGGACAGGTGGAAGAGCGTTCTGCCAGAAGGGACTGGTGGGAGAGATCCTTTAGAACGGGACAGGTGGGAGAGTGTTCTACAAGAAGGGACAGGTGGGAGAGAGCCTTAAGAACGGGACAGGTGGGAGAGCGTTCTGCCAGAAGGGACTGGTGGGAGAGAGCCTTTAGAACAGGACAGGTGGGAGAGCGTTCTGCCAGAAGGGACTGGTGGGAGCGAGCCTTTAGAACAGGACAGGTGGGAGAGCGTTCTGCCGGAAGGGACTGGTGGGAACGAGCCTTTAGAACAGGACAGGTGGGAGAGCGTTCTGCCGGAAGGGACAGGTGGGAGAGAGCCTTTAGAACAGGACAGGTGGGAGAGCGTTCTGCCAGAAGGGACAGGTGGGAGAGAGCCTTTAGAACAGGACAGGTGGGAGAGCGTTCTGCCAGAAGGGACAGGTGGGAGAGATCCTTTAGAACGGGACAGGTGGGAGAGTGTTCTACAGGAAGGGACAGGTGCGAGAGAGCCTTAAGAACGGGACAGGTGGGAGAGCGTTCTGCCAGAAGGGACTGGTGGGAGAGAGCCTTTAGAACAGGACAGGTGGGAGAGCGTTCTGCCAGAAGGGACAGGTGGGAGAGAGCCTTTAGAACGGGACAGGTGGGAGAGCGTTCTGCCAGAAGGGACAGGTGGGAGAGAGCCTTTAGAACGGGACAGGTGGGAGAGCGTTCGGCCAGAAGGGACAGGTGGGAGAGAGCCTTTAGAACGGGACAGGTGGGAGAGCGTTCAGCCAGAAGGGACAGGTGGGAGAGAGCCTTTAGAACAGGACAGGTGGGAGAGCGTTCTGCCAGAAGGGACAGGTGGGAGCGATCCTTTAGAACGGGACAGGTGGGAGAGCGTTCTGCCAGAAGGGACAGGTGGGAGAGAGCCTTTAGAACGGGACAGGTGGGAGAGCGTTCTGCCAGAAGGGACAGGTGGGAGAGAGCCTTTAGAACGGGACAGGTGGGAGAGCGTTCTGCCAGAAGGGACAGGTGGGAGAGAGCCTTTAGAACGGGACAGGTGGGAGAGCGTTCTGCCAGAAGGGACAGGTGGGAGCGAGCCTTTAGAACGGGACAGGTGGGAGAGCGTTCTGCCAGAAGGGACTGGTGGGAGAGAGCCTTTAGAACAGGACAGGTGGGAGAGCGTTCTGCCAGAAGGGACAGGTGGGAGCGAGCCTTTAGAACGGGACAGGTGGGAGAGCGTTCTGCCAGAAGGGACTGGTGGGAGAGAGCCTTTAGAACAGGACAGGTGGGAGAGCGTTCTGCCAGAAGGGACTGGTGGGAGCGAGCCTTTAGAACAGGACAGGTGGGAGAGCGTTCTGCCGGGACAGGTGGGAGAGAGCCTTTAGAACAGGACAGGTGGGAGAGCGTTCTGCCAGAAGGGACAGGTGGGAGAGAGCCTTTAGAACGGGACAGGTGGAAGAGCGTTCTGCCAGAAGGGACTGGTGGGAGAGATCCTTTAGAACGGGACAGGAGGGAGAGCGTTCTGCCAGAAGGGACTGGTAGGAACGAGCCTTTAGAACAGGACAGGTGGGAGAGCGTTCTGCCAGAAGGGACTGGTAGGAACGAGCCTTTAGAACAGGACAGGTGGGAGAGCGTTCTGCCAGAAGGGACAGGTGGGAGAGAGCCTTTAGAACAGGACAGGTGGGAGAGCGTTCTGCCAGAAGGGACAGGTGGGAGAGAGCCTTTAGAACGGGACAGGTGGGAGAGCGTTCTGCCAGAAGGGACAGATGGGAGAGAGCCTTTAGAACGGGACAGGTGGGAGAGCGTTCTGCCAGAAGGGACAGGTGGGAGAGATCCTTTAGAACAGGACAGGTGGGAGAGCGTTCTGCCGGAAGGGATTGGTGGTAGCGAGCCTTCGGAACAGGACAGGTGGGAGAGCGTTCTGCCGGGACAGGTGGGAGCGAGCCTTTAGAACAGGACAGGTGGGAGAGCGTTCTGCCGGAAGGGACAGGTGGGAGAGAGCCTTTAGAATGGGACAGGTGGGAGAGCGTTCTGCCAGAAGGGACAGGTGGGAGAGAGCCTTTAGAACAGGTCAGGTGGGAGAGTGTTCTGCCAGAAGGGACAGGTGGGAGAGAGCCTTTAGAACAGGACAGGTGGGAGAGCGTTCTGCCAGAAGGGACAGGTGGGAGAGAGCCTTTAGAACGGGACAGGTGGAAGAGCGTTCTGCCAGAAGGGACTGGTGGGAGAGATCCTTTAGAACGGGACAGGAGGGAGAGCGTTCTACAAGAAGGGACAGGTGGGAGAGAGCCTTTACAACAGGACAGGTGGGAGAGCGTTCTGCCAGAAGGGACAGGTGGGAGAGAGCCTTTAGAACAGGACAGGTGGGAGAGCGTTCTGCCAGAAGGGACAGGTGGGAGAGAGCCTTTAGAACGGGACAGGTGGAAGAGCGTTCTGCCAGAAGGGACTGGTGGGAGAGATCCTTTAGAACGGGACAGGAGGGAGAGCGTTCTACAAGAAGGGACAGGTGGGAGAGAGCCTTAAGAACGGGACAGGTGGGAGAGCGTTCTGCCAGAAGGGACTGGTAGGAACGAGCCTTTAGAACAGGACAGGTGGGAGAGCGTTCTGCCAGAAGGGACTGGTAGGAACGAGCCTTTAGAACAGGACAGGTGGGAGAGCGTTCTGCCGGAAGGGACAGGTGGGAGAGAGCCTTTAGAACAGGACAGGTGGGAGAGCGTTCTGCCAGAAGGGACTGGTAGGAACGAGCCTTTAGAACAGGACAGGTGGGAGAGCGTTCTGCCGGAAGGGACAGGTGGGAGAGAGCCTTTAGAACAGGACAGGTGGGAGAGCGTTCTGCCGGAAGGGACAGGTGGGAGAGAGCCTTTAGAACGGGACAGGTGGGAGAGCGTTCTGCCAGAAGGGACAGATGGGAGAGAGCCTTTAGAACGGGACAGGTGGGAGAGCGTTCTGCCAGAAGGGACAGGTGGGAGATAGCCTTTAGAACGGGACAGGTGGGAGAGCGTTCTGCCAGAAGGGACAGGTGGGAGAGAGCCTTTAGAACGGGACAGGTGGGAGAGCGTTCTGCCAGAAGGGACAGGTGGGAGAGAGCCTTTAGAACGGGACAGGTGGGAGAGCGTTCTGCCAGAAGGGACTGGTGGGAGAGATCCTTTAGAACGGGACAGGTGGGAGAGCGTTCTGCCAGAAGGGACTGGTGGGAGAGAGCCTTTTGAACAGGACAGGTGGGAGAGCGTTCTGCCAGAAGGGACTGGTGGGAGCGAGCCTTTAGAACAGGACAGGTGGGAGAGCATTCTGCCGGAAGGGACTGGTGGGAACGAGCCTTTAGAACAGGACAGGTGGGAGAGCGTTCTGCCGGAAGGGACAGGTGGGAGAGAGCCTTTAGAACAGGGCAGGTGGGAGAGCGTTCTGCCAGAAGGGACAGGTGGGAGAGAGCCTTTAGAACAGGACAGGTGGGAGAGCGTTCTGCCAGAAGGGACAGGTGGGAGAGAGCCTTTAGAACGGGACAGGTGGAAGAGCGTTCTGCCAGAAGGGACTGGTGGGAGAGATCCTTTAGAACGGGACAGGTGGGAGAGTGTTCTACAAGAAGGGACAGGTGGGAGAGACTCTTAAGAACGGGACAGGTGGGAGAGCGTTCTGCCAGAAGGGACTGGTGGGAGAGAGCCTTTAGAACAGGACAGGTGGGAGAGCGTTCTGCCAGAAGGGACTGGTGGGAGCGAGCCTTTAGAACAGGACAGGTGGGAGAGCGTTCTGCCGGAAGGGACAGGTGGGAGCGAGCCTTTAGAACAGGACAGGTGGGAGAGCGTTCTGCCGGAAGGGACTGGTGGGAGCGAGCCTTTAGAACAGGACAGGTGGGAGAGCGTTCTGCCAGAAGGGACAGGTGGGAGCGAGCCTTTAGAACAGGACAGGTGGGAGAGCGTTCTGCCAGAAGGGACAGGTGGGAGAGAGCCTTTAGAACAGGATAGGTGGGAGAGCGTTCTGTCAGAAGGGACTGGTGGGAGCGAGCCTTTAGAACAGGACAGGTGGGAGAGCGTTCTGCCAGAAGGGACTGGTGGGAGAAATCCTTTAGAACAGGACAGGTGGGAGAGCGTTCTGCCAGAAGGGACAGGTGGGAGAGAGCCTTTAGAACGGGACAGGTGGGAGAGCGTTATGCCAGAAGGGACTGGTGGGAGCGAGCCTTTAGAACGGGACAGGTGGGAGAGCGTTATGCCAGAAGGGACAGGTGGGAGAGATCCTTTAGAACGGGACAGGTGGGAGAGCGTTCTGCCAGAAGGGACTGGTGGGAGCGAGCCTTTAGAACGGGACAGGTGGGAGAGCGTTATGCCAGAAGGGACAGGTGGGAGAGATCCTTTAGAACGGGACAGGTGGGAGAGCGTTCTGCCGGAAGGGACAGGTGGGAGAGAGCCTTTAGAACAGGACAGGTGGGAGAGCGTTCTGCCAGAAGGGACAGGTGGGAGCGAGCCTTTAGAACAGGACAGGTGGGAGAGCGTTCTGCCAGAAGGGACAGGTGGGAGCGAGCCTTTAGAACGGGACAGGTGGGAGAGCGTTCTGCCAGAAGGGACAGGTGGGAGAGAGCCTTTAGAACAGGACAGGTGGGAGAGCGTTCTGCCAGAAGGGACAGGTGGGAGCGAGCCTTTAGAACGGGACAGGTGGGAGAGCGTTCTGCCAGAAGGGACAAGTGGGAGCGAGCCTTTAGAACAGGACAGGTGGGAGAGCGTTCTGCCAGAAGGGACAGGTGGGAGAGAGCCTTTAGAACAGGACAGGTGGGAGAGCGAGTGTTCTCTCTTCGTGTGAGTGGAAGTGAAGTCTCATTGCACTAGTTATGTAGTAGTTAGCTATTGCTGCTCCCGGCCGGTATCACTACAGTAGATTAGTAACTCTCTGCTGCCTCTGTGATACTTATCTGTCATAAATCCGCACAATAAGTGAATATTAATTAGTCGGCCCCTTAAGGTAGGTTGTCTTACAGAGCTCTCTATTCAGTAGAGGTGCCATTACTGCCAGTCATATCGCGGAGTCACAGACACGGGTGTATGCGTACCATTGTTATGGGTGAGGCGTGTGTGGCACTGCCAGCTGGAGTCAGGGCAGAGAGGGGTAACACAAGCTCTCTGAGTAAGTGGATGGTAGACAGAGAAAGGCTCCATAAAGGACTCCAGGGAGAGATGTATCAAAGCTTGGAGATAGATAAAGTACCAGCCAATCGGCTCCTAACTGCCATGTTAACGCTGTGTTTGTAAAATGACAGTAGGGTGCTGATTAGTTATTATTAGGTTTGGGGAAGAAGTGGGTGTTGAGAAAGCCGTTGGAGGTTTTGTAGAGAGGTGGAGAATCTGAGGGGGAGAGGTAGGAATTCCAGAGATAGGGGGTCATTCTGACCCGTTCGCTCGCTGCTTTTTCTTGCAGCCGAGCGAACGGGTCCCTACTGCGCATGCGCCGTAGTGCACCGCCGCATGACAGACGGCCGAAGGCCGTAGCAGAGTTGCAATCGCCTCTGCCTGATTGACAGGCAGAGGCGGTCGCTGGACAGTAGGGGGCGGAACGGCGGCGTTTGGCCGCTGTTTCGTGGGCGTGGTCCGACCAACGCAGGCATGGCCGGACCGAACTGGGACGGGCCGCAGCGGCTGCGTGACGTCACACGCAGCCTCTGCAAGCCGGGGAGTGATGAGTAGCTCCCGGCCAGCACGCTAAAGCTGCGGTGGTCGGTAGCTACTCTTGAAGTGCAAAGGCATCGCCGCTGTGTGATGCCTGTGCACTTCTGTGGGGGGGCGGCACTGACATGCGGGGCGGGCTAGCCCTGTGCTGGGCGTCCCCCCACATGTCAGGGAAGAAGATCGTAGCTGTGCTAAATTCAGCCCAGCTACGATCATCTCGGAATGACCCCCAGAGGGAGCAACACGTGAGAGATCTTGGAGGCAGGAATGGGGGAAAGTAATCATTGAATGAATTTGTGGTCGGGCAGAAGTGTAAAGGGAGATATAGGGCCTAATTCAGACCTGATCACATCAGCAAGATTGTTCTCTAATGGGCAAAACCAGGTGCACTGCAGGGGGGGCAGATGTAACATGTGCAGAGAGAGTTAGATTTGGGTGGGTTGTGATCACACTAAAATCTAAATTGCAGTGTAAAATAAAGCAGCCAGTATTTACCCTGCACAGAAACACTATAACCCACCCAAATCTAACTCTCTCTGCACATGTTACATCTGCCACACCTGCAGTGCACATGTTACATCTGACCCACGACCCACCTGCAGTGTACACGTTACATCTGACCCACCTGCAGTGTACATGTTACATCTGACCCACCTGCAGTGCACACGTTACATCTGACCCACCTGCAGTGCACACGTTACATCTGACCCACCTGCAGTGCACATGTTACATCTGACCCACCTGCAGTGCACGTTACATCTGACCCACCTGCAGTGCACGTTACATCTGACCCACCTGCAGTGCACATGTTACATCTGACCCACCTGCAGTGCACATGTTACATCTGACCCACCTGCAGTGCACATGTTACATCTGACCCACCTGCAGTGCACACGTTACATCTGACCCACCTGCAGTGCAGAATGGTTTTACCCATTAGAGAACGATTTTGCTGCTGTGATCAGTTCTGAATTAGGCCCGAAGACATGTGAATGGGAGAGGAATGGGTGAGAGCTTTGTAAGTGTGAGAAGCTTGGGAGGAAAGAAAGTCAGTGAGGGGGTTATAGACAATACGCTGAAGGAGTTTGGAGGCAAAAGGGAGGAGAGAGACAGGTCGGTAGCTGGAGAGACAGGTCGGTAGCTGGAGAGACAGGTCAGTAGCTCTGGAGAGAGATGGGTCGGTAGCTGGAGATGGGTCGGTAGCTGGAGAGACGGGTCGGTAGCTGGAGAGACGGGTCGGTAGCTGGAGGGTAGACGGGTCGGTAGCTGGAGAGAAATGGGTTGATAGTTGGAGAGAGATGGGTCGGTAGCTGGAGGGAGACGGGTCGGTAGTTGGTGGGAAACGGATCGGTAGCTGGAGGGAGACGGGTCGGTAGTTGGAGAGAGACAGGTCGGTAGCTGGAGACAGACGGGTTGGTAGTTGGAGAGAGATGGGTCGGTAGCTGGAGAGAGACAGGTCGGTAGCTGGAGAGAGATGGGTCGGTAGCTTGAGAGAGATGGGTCGGTAGCTGGAGAGAGATGGGTCGGTAGCTGGAGAGAGACAGGTCGGTAGCTTGAGAGAGACGGGTTGGTAGCTGGAGAGAAAGAGATGGGTCGGTAGCTGGAGAGAGACGGGTTGGTAGCTGGAGAGAAAGAGATGGGTTGGTAGCTGGAGACAGACGGGTCGGTAGCTGGAGAGAGATGGGTCGGTAGCTGGAGAGAAACGGGTCGGTAGCTGGAGAGACGGGTCGGTAGTTGGAGAGAGATGGGTCGGTAGCTGGAGAGAGACAGGTCGGTAGCTGGAGACAGATGGGTCGGTAGCTGGAGACAGACGGGTCGGTAGCTTGAGAGAGATGGGTTGGTAGCTGGAGAGAAAGAGATGGATCGGTAGCTGGAGGGAGACGGGTCGGTAGCTGGAGAGAGATGGGTCGGTAGCTGGAGAGAGACAGGTCGGTAGCTGGAGAGACGGGTCGGTAGTTGGAGAGAGATGGGTCGGTAGCTGAAGAGAGACAGGTCGGTAGCTGGAGACAGACGGGTTGGTAGTTGGAGAGAGATGGGTCGGTAGTTGGAGAGAGACAGGTCGGTAGCTGGAGAGAGATGGGTCGGTAGCTTGAGAGAGATGGGTCGGTAGCTGGAGAGACAGAGATGGATCGGTAGCTGGAGGGAGACGGGTAGGTAGCTGGAGGGAGACGGGTCGGTAGCTGGAGGGAGACGGGTCGGTAGCTGGAGAGAGATGGGTCGGTAGCTGGAGAGACACAGGTCGGTAGCTGGAGAGAGATGGGTCGGTAGCTGGAGAGACGGGTCGGTAGTTGGAGAGAGATGGGTCGGTAGCTGGAGGGAGACGGGTCGGTAGCTGGAGAGAGATGGGTCGGTAGCTGGAGAGAGACAGGTCGGTAGCTGGAGAGGCGGGAAGGTAGTTGGAGAGAGATGGGTCGGTAGCTGGAGACAGACGGGTCGGTAGCTGGAGACAGATGGGTCGGTAGCTGGAGACAGACGGGTCGGTAGCTGGAGACAGATGGGTCGGTAGCTGGAGACAGATGGGTCGGTAGCTGGAGACAGACGGGTCGGTAGCTGGAGACAGATGGGTCGGTAGCTGGAGACAGACGGGTCGGTAGCTGGAGACAGATGGGTCGGTAGCTGGAGAGACGGGTCGGTAGTTGGAGAGAGATGGGTTGGTAGCTGGAGAGAGACAGGTCGGTAGCTGGAGACAGATGGGTCGGTAGCTGGAGACAGACGGGTTGGTAGCTGGAGAGAGATGGGTCGGTAGCTGGAGACAGACGGGTCGGTAGCTGGAGACAGACGGGTTGGTAGCTGGAGACAGATGGGTCGGTAGCTGGAGACAGATGGGTCGGTAGCTGGAGAGAGATGGGTCGGTAGCTGGAGACAGACGGGTCGGTAGCTGGAGACAGACGGGTTGGTAGTTGGAGAGAGATGGGTCGGTAGCTGGAGAGAGACAGGTCGGTAGCTGGAGAGAGATGGGTCGGTAGCTTGAGAGAGATGGGTCGGTAGCTGGAGAGAGATGGGTCGGTAGCTGGAGAGAGACAGGTCGGTAGCTGGAGAGAGATGGGTCGGTAGCTTGAGAGAGACGGGTCGGTAGCTGGAGAGAGATGGGTCGGTAGCTGGAGAGAAACGGGTCGGTAGCTGGAGAGACGGGTCGGTAGTTGGAGAGAGATGGGTCGGTAGCTGGAGAGAGACAGGTCGGTAGCTGGAGACAGATGGGTCGGTAGCTGGAGACAGACGGGTCGGTAGCTTGAGAGAGATGGGTTGGTAGCTGGAGAGAAAGAGATGGATCGGTAGCTGGAGGGAGACGGGTCGGTAGCTGGAGAGAGATGGGTCGGTAGCTGGAGAGAGACAGGTCGGTAGCTGGAGAGACGGGTCGGTAGTTGGAGAGAGATGGGTCGGTAGCTGGAGAGAGACAGGTCGGTAGCTGGAGACAGATGGGTCGGTAGCTGGAGACAGACGGGTTGGTAGTTGGAGAGAGATGGGTCGGTAGTTGGAGAGAGACGGGTTGGTAGCTGGAGAGACAGAGATGGATCGGTAGCTGGAGGGAGACGGGTAGGTAGCTGGAGGGAGACGGGTCGGTAGCTGGAGGGAGACGGGTCGGTAGCTGGAGAGAGATGGGTCGGTAGCTGGAGAGACACAGGTCGGTAGCTGGAGAGAGATGGGTCGGTAGCTGGAGAGACGGGTCGGTAGTTGGAGAGAGATGGGTCGGTAGCTGGAGACAGACGGGTTGGTAGCTGGAGAGAGACGGGTCGGTAGCTGGAGGGAGACGGGTCGGTAGCTGGAGGGAGACGGGTCGGAAGCTGGAGACAGACGGGTCGGTAGCTGGAGACAGATGGGTCGGTAGCTGGAGACAGACGGGTCGGTAGCTGGAGACAGATGGGTCGGTAGCTGGAGACAGATGGGTCGGTAGCTGGAGACAGACGGGTCGGTAGCTGGAGACAGATGGGTCGGTAGCTGGAGACAGACGGGTCGGTAGCTGGAGACAGATGGGTCGGTAGCTGGAGAGACGGGTCGGTAGTTGGAGAGAGATGGGTTGGTAGCTGGAGAGAGACAGGTCGGTAGCTGGAGACAGATGGGTCGGTAGCTGGAGACAGACGGGTTGGTAGTTGGAGAGAGACAGGTCGGTAGCTGGAGACAGATGGGTTGGTAGCTGGAGAGAGATGGGTCGGTAGCTGGAGAGAGATGGGTCGGTAGCTGGAGACAGACGGGTCGGTAGCTGGAGACAGACGGGTCGGTAGCTGGAGACAGATGGGTCGGTAGTTGGAGAGAGATGGGTCGGTAGCTGGAGAGAGACGGGTCGGTAGCTGGAGACAGACGGGTTGGTAGCTGGAGACAGATGGGTCGGTAGTTGGAGAGAGATGGGTCGGTAGCTGGAGACAGACGGGTCGGTAGCTGGAGAGAGACGGGTCGGTAGCTGGAGAGAGACGGGTCGGTAGCTGGAGACAGACGGGTTGGTAGCTGGAGAGAGATGGGTTGGTAGCTGGAGACAGACGGGTTGGTAGCTGGAGACAGACGGGTCGGTAGCTGGAGAGACAGAGATGGGTCGGTAGCTGGAGACAGACGGGTCGGTAGCTGGAGACAGACGGGTCGGTAGCTGGAGACAGACGGGTCGGTAGCTGGAGAGAGATGGGTCGGTAGCTGGAGAGAAACGGGTCGGTAGCTGGAGAGACGGGTCGGTAGTTGGAGAGAGATGGGTCGGTAGCTGGAGAGAGACAGGTCGGTAGCTGGAGACAGATGGGTCGGTAGCTGGAGACAGATGGGTCGGTAGCTGGAGACAGACGGGTCGGTAGCTGGAGACAGACGGGTCGGTAGCTGGAGAGAGTTGGGTCGGTAGCTGGAGAGAAACGGGTCGGTAGCTGGAGAGACGGGTCGGTAGTTGGAGAGAGATGGGTCGGTAGCTGGAGAGAGACAGGTCGGTAGCTGGAGACAGACGGGTCGGTAGCTGGAGACAGACGGGTCGGTAGCTGGAGACAGACGGGTCGGTAGCTGGAGAGAGATGGGTTGGTAGCTGGAGACAGACAGGTCGGTAGCTGGAGACAGACGGGTCGGTAGCTGGAGAGAGATGGGTCGGTAGCTGGAGAGAAACGGGTCGGTAGCTGGAGAGACGGGTCGGTAGTTGGAGAGAGATGGGTCGGTAGCTGGAGAGAGACAGGTCGGTAGCTGGAGACAGACGGGTCGGTAGCTGGAGAGAGATGGGTCGGTAGCTGGAGAGAGATGGGTCGGTAGCTGGAGACAGATGGGTCGGTAGCTGGAGACAGACGGGTCGGTAGCTGGAGACAGACGGGTCGGTAGCTGGAGAGAGATGGGTCGGTAGCTGGAGAGAGATGGGTCGGTAGCTGGAGACAGATGGGTCGGTAGCTGGAGACAGACGGGTCGGTAGCTGGAGAGAGACAGGTCGGTAGCTGGAGGGAGACGGGTCGGTAGCTGGAGGGAGACGGGTCGGTAGCTGGAGAGAGACGGGTCGGTAGCTGGAGACAGACGGGTCGGTAGCTTGAGAGAGATGGGTCGGTAGCTGGAGAGAGATGGGTCGGTAGCTGGAGAGAGACAGGTCGGTAGCTGGAGAGAGATGGGTCGGTAGCTTGAGAGAGACGGGTCGGTAGCTGGAGAGAGATGGGTCGGTAGCTGGAGACAGACGGGTCGGTAGCTGGAGGGAGACGGGTCGGTAGCTGGAGAGAGACGGGTCGGTAGCTGGAGACAGACGGGTCGGTAGCTTGAGAGAGATGGGTCGGTAGCTGGAGAGAGATGGGTCGGTAGCTGGAGAGAGACGGGTCGGTAGCTGGAGAGAGATGGGTCGGTAGCTTGAGAGAGACGGGTCGGTAGCTGGAGAGAGACGGGTCGGTAGCTGGAGACAGACGGGTCGGTAGCTGGAGAGAGACTGGTCGGTAGCTGGAGAGACGGGTCGGTAGCTGGAGACAGACGGGTCGGTAGCTGGAGACAGACAGGTCGGTAGCTGGAGACAGACGGGTCGGTAGCTGGAGACAGATGGGTCGGTAGCTGGAGACAGACGGGTCGGTAGCTGGAGACAGACGGGTCGGTAGCTGGAGAGAGACGGGTCGGTAGCTGGAGACAGACGGGTCGGTAGCTGGAGACAGACGGGTCGGTAGCTGGAGACAGACGGGTCGGTAGCTGGAGACAGATGGGTCGGTAGCTGGAGACAGATGGGTCGGTAGTTGGAGAGAGATGGGTCGGTAGCTGGAGAGAGACGGGTCGGTAGCTGGAGACAGACGGGTCGGTAGCTGGAGACAGACGGGTCGGTAGCTGGAGACAGATGGGTCGGTAGCTGGAGACAGATGGGTCGGTAGCTGGAGAGAGACGGGTCGGTAGCTGGAGACAGACGGGTCGGTAGCTGGAGACAGACGGGTCGGTAGCTGGAGACAGACGGGTCGGTAGCTGGAGAGAGACAGGTCGGTAGCTGGAGAGAGACGGGTCGGTAGCTGGAGACAGATGGGTCGGTAGCTGGAGACAGATGGGTCGGTAGCTGGAGAGAGACGGGTCGGTAGCTGGAGACAGATGGGTCGGTAGCTGGAGACAGATGGGTCGGTAGCTGGAGACAGATGGGTCGGTAGCTGGAGACAGACGGGTCGGTAGCTGGAGAGAGATGGGTCGGTAGCTGGAGACAGACGGGTTGGTAGCTGGAGACAGACAGGTTGGTAGTTGGAGAGAGACGGGTCGGTAGCTGGAGACAGACGGGTCGGTAGCTGGAGAGAGACAGGTCGGTAGCTGGAGACAGACGGGTCGGTAGCTGGAGACAGACGGGTCGGTAGCTGGAGAGAGACGGGTCGGTAGCTGGAGACAGACGGGTCGGTAGCTGGAGACAGACGGGTCGGTAGTTGGAGAGAGATGGGTCGGTAGCTGGAGAGAGACGGGTCGGTAGCTGGAGAGAGACGGGTCGGTAGCTGGAGAGAGACGGGTCGGTAGCTGGAGGGAGACGGGTCGGTAGCTGGAGACAGACGGGTCGGTAGCTGGAGACAGACGGGTCGGTAGCTGGAGACAGACGGGTCGGTAGCTGGAGACAGACGGGTTGGTGCCTGTGTGTGCGCTATATATATATATAACAGCTAATCGATAGTAACAGCGTGGCCGGGGGAGGGGGATGGGCACTGCACTGGACGTCAGTGAATAAAGGGGGCAGCCCTGGTGGGTGTGGGGTCACTAGCACACCTGCTCACACGCTGGTGTTTCTGAGTATTATATGAGAGGAGAGCGATAAGAGCGTTTGTGGTAATTATTAGTAATTGGGTGACTGGTCTGGACCAGGACGCGGCTGATTGGTGGCGACAGGATGACATGCGGTTACTGGCGGTCACACTGGACAGGACTGGTCGGAATGTGACACAGGTGTGCCTGGAATTCTGTACATAGGGATCTCAGAGAAGAGGGACGGTGACTCCCCGGGGTGACAGTATGCAGAGGCCAATCTGTGGCTACAATAACACATTGTACAGACTATAAACTGTTACTGATTAATACCCAGGACCGGCCGGATCGCCACGTATTGCCACAACAAACACACCAGCCATAAACCACGCTGCAGCGAGCTAAAGGGTATACGTCCTATCACATGCCAGATAATGGTGGTAATACAAACAGCACATAGCACGCACATTACACAGTGTTGCCCGTGAGGGAGGGAGGGCACACATGTCACACAGAGGGCAGTCGTGTTACTCCCAGGTTACTGCAGCGTGGTATAAGCCGTAACCGCACCGGAACGCTCGTTGCTCCCACTGCCCACAGACAGGAACAGCAGAAGAAGGACATTCACTGAGAACTTATCCCACTTCTGCAAGCTACTGCCCTCTGTTATCAGCTCTCTGCTCAGGAATGTGGCACAAGATGCCGTCTGTAATATACACAGGAAATCTCCACTCACCCCGCCAGACACTCAACGCAAATATCTGCACTTTACAGACGATGTGTTTATGTAAATGTTATTAGTAGAGATGTGCGCCGGTTCATTTTTGTTGGTTTTTGTCGTTCAGTTTTGGACGTCGGCCATGACTGGTTTTGGTTTTGGATTTTCTTTCACAAATTTATTTTAAAAAATAGGATTTTAATACCTACCGGTAAATCCTTTTCTCTTAGTCCGTAGAGGATGCTGGGGACTCCAAAAGGACCATGGGGTATAGACGGGATCCGCAGGAGACATGGGCACACTATAAGACTTTGAATGGGTGTGAACTGGCTCCTCCCTCTATGCCCCTCCTCTAGACTTCAGTTAGAGAACTGTGCCCAGGGAGACGGACATTTTGAGGAAAGAATTTATTCTTTAAACACGGTGAGTGTCATACCAGCTCACACCTCGAACATGCCGCAGAACGTGGCATTCAATAGAACACCAGCTGATGGCATGGAAAAAACATACAGCAATATGCTGACCGAAACTGTAACACAACCGGTGTGTAAACACGACCAATAATAGCATACCGCATGCCATGGCATGAACAACGTCAGCAACAGACTGACTGAAAAGAAACACCACAAGAGTGTAACCACCAATAGCTGCAGATACAATACGCACTGGGACGGGTGCCCAGCATCCTCTACGGACTAAGAGAAAAGGATTTACCGGTAGGTATTAAAATCCTATTTTCTCAAATGTCCTAGAGGATGCTGGGGACTCCGTAAAAACCATGGGGTCTATACCAAAGCTCCAGACCGGGCGGGAGAGTGCGGACGGCTCTGCAGCACCGATTGAGCAAACATGAGGTCCTCATCAGCCAGGGTATCAAACTTGTAGAACTTAGAAAAAGTGTTTGAACCCGACCACGTAGCTGCTCGGCAAAGTTGAACCGCCGAGACTCCTCGGGCAGCCCAAGAAGAGCCCACCTTCCTGGTAGAATGGGCGTTCACTGACTTCGGTAACGGCAATCCAGCCGTAGAATGAGCATGCCGAATCGTATCACAGATCCAGCGTGCAATAGTCTGCTTAGAAGCAGGGCCCCCAATTTTGTTCGGAGCATACAGGATAAACAGAGCCTCTGTTTCCCCAATCTGAGCCGTTCTGGCGACACAAATATTCAAAGCTCTGACTACATCGAGAGACTTCGAATCAGCCAAGGCTTAAGTAGCCACAGGCACCACAATAGGCTGGTTCCTGTGAAACGCAGAAACCACTTTTGGCAGAAATTTTCACGGAGTTCTCAATTCCGCTCTATCCACATGGAAGATCAAATAGGGGCTCCTGTGAGACAAAGCCGCTAATTCCGACACCCGCCTTGTGGACGCCAAGGCCAATAGCATGACCACTTTCCAAGTGAGAAATTTTAACTCTCGTAAAGGTTCCAACCAGCGTGACATAAGAAACTGCAACACCACGTTAAGGTCCCATGGTGCCACTGGGGGTACAAATGGATGTTGGATGTGCAGCACCCCTTTCACGAAAGCCTGAACTTCTGGAAAGGCGGCCAATTCTTTTTGAAAGAAAATTGATAAGTCCGAAATCTGCACTTTTTTTTTTAATAAAGTAATTTTTATTCAGTAGTCTGGAGAATAAGGTACAGACATTGCAGAGCATCGTCATATCACAAAAAGTAAATCAATGAACTCGAATCAGAACCTCATTTTTGAGAGAAGTTTACAGCAGTGGAATAACAGGCCATGTCCATGAGGGAATATACAAAGATTTCCCATTGTTCGGACCATTTGGGTCTGCAAGATCCGTAACCAAATATATAAATCCCCATTAACTTTTATATTTTCGCCCTTAAACT
Organism: Pseudophryne corroboree; assembly: GCF_028390025.1. Classification (NCBI taxonomy): domain Eukaryota; kingdom Metazoa; phylum Chordata; class Amphibia; order Anura; family Myobatrachidae; genus Pseudophryne; species Pseudophryne corroboree. The sequence continues at coordinate 488,398,330 of NC_086451.1, forward strand.
AACCAATAAGAAAAACAAAAAACAGAGCAGAACAGAACAAAAGAACAGAAAAAAAAAAGAAAAAAAGCCTAGATAGAAGCAAAGTGAGAAGGAATCATCTGATTCAGGACCACATTAGTCATGCATATAAGTAGGCGAACACGCAGGGCTCAACCGCCAAGCATCTCAAATATACATCATTAAACATTAAATTTTTGATATGTTAGCATTTCAGTGCCCACTATAGTTGAGGGACCAGGTGAGAATGGGGGGAGTCCAGCCATGGAGACCAGACCTTTTCAAATTTGGCTGATGCGTTTTGTTTCATATATATATATCTTTCCTTAATTATTGTATCATTAACTAAGGTCTTGAGCGCAGAAACCAAAGGGCCTCCAGGGGCCATCCATAGCCTTGCAATGCAAACCTTAGCCAAGGCACATACACTGCGAGCATAAAGACCCATCGAAACAGACAGAGAAGTAGAGCATCCCATCCCCAGAATACAGAATTGTGGGGTAAGCAGTCCGCCAGTCACTCCCGTACTCTCCAGAATTGACCTGACCCCTAACCAGAACACCCTCAACCTCGGGCAATGCCACACTAGATGCCAAAATGTTCCCATCTCCCCCCCGCACTTAGGACAGAGGCCAGATCCGCCCATCCCAAAAGTAGCCAGCCTAGCTGGAGTCATATATGTTCTGTGTAAAATGAAGAATTGAATTTGCTGATATCTGAGAGATTTGGTAACTTTGGCAGGGTATTCCAGAGCAAGGGCCCAGTCCTCCTCAGTTATTAGACCTATATCCTCCTCCCATTTTCCACGGAGACGTGTCAAGGGGCCGCATGGAGCTTGGTAAGAAGATATCCATACGCAAGGGAGACCATCTTAGCTCGACCCAAAGTAGCCACAAAGGTCTTGATGGGAAATGGGAGGATTCGTGGGGGGGGACTCAGCAAACTGGGACTGGAGGGCATGACGAAGCTGGAGGTATCTGAAAAAGTAGGAATTGGGTAAGTCAAACTCTTCTCTCAATTGTTGAAAGGATTTGAGATTATTATCTAGGTAGAGTTGAGAAATAGAAACCACCGATCTAGGGGCCCATACCTCCCGCCCCTCAAGCGCATGTAATTCAGGGAGCCAGTCAGAGTACCAAAGGGGGTATCTGGGTCCAGGCCGTCGTACCTCAAGAGGTCTCTCAGGGCCCGCCATATCTTTAAGGCCTGGAAAATAATAGGGGGAAGAAACCGAGCTATGCTCCCACTCAGCAGCACCTGCACAGGAGAGAGGTGAGGAAAGTAACAGTGAATAAATTCACAATGTAAAGAATTAGCCCCAGAATCCTGCGCCCACGCACTAATATGAGTCAGCTGAGCAGCGTAATAATATATCTGAAAATTAGGCAGAGCCAGGCCACCGTCAGAGCGCTGCCTGGTAAGGGTATTTAGCTGTATCCTAGGCCGTTTGTTAGCCCATATCAGTGAGGATAAAACGCTATTTAATTTCCTAAAGAATATTGGATAAATATATACCGGGGACTGGAGAATAATGTATAAAAGTTTGGGCAGTATGATCATTTTAATGAGATTAACCCTGCCAGACACCGTCAGTGGAAGCTTACACCAAGTTTTGGATTTGCCCATGACCCACTGCATGGTCGGGTCCATGTTCAGAGGGACAAAATCAGAAGGGTCGTTAGTTATTTGGATTCCGAGGTATTTAAATTGTATCGTCCAACATAATGGCAGGGGGATTTTGGGAACAGTAGGAGGGGGGCCTATGACTGGCATAATGTATGATTTAGACCAGTTAATTCTAAGACCCGAATGATCTCCAAAGCTCTCTATCACACACAGCAGAACGGGCATTGACTTGGTGTAATCCTGCAAAAACAACAACATGTCATCGGCGTAGAGAGCTATTCTATCCTCACGTGAACCTGTACAGATTCCCACAATATCTGGGTGCGATCTTATCAAACAGGCCAGGGGCTCGATTGCCAAGGCAAACAGTGTGGGGGATAGGGGGCAGCCCTGCCTAGTACCACGGGACAATTGAAAAGAGGGGGATACATAGCCATTTACCAAGATCCTGGCACTCGGATGTTGATACAGTAATTTAGTCCATCTGATAAAGTTGGGTCCAAAGCCCATACAAGCCATCACCTCCCATAAATAAGCCCATTCAATGCTGTCAAAGGCCTTGGCCGCGTCTAACGAGACCACAGTCGAGTCAGAAGGGGAGTCATGTGGGAGTTGTAAAATGGTATATAGTCTACGTAGGTTAATAGACGTGGACTTCCCTGGCATGAAGCCAGTCTGGTCCGGGTGAATGAGGGAGGTGATCACTGTGTTAAGCCGTACTGCCAAAATGTTTGCCAGGACCTTAGCATCGGTGGGAATCAGGGATATCGGCCTATAGGAGTCTGGAGACCCAGGGTCCTTACCGGGCTTTGGAATCACTATTATAACTGCCTCTGACATAGAGGGGGGAAGTTCGTTATTGGCAAATATATCTAAGTATAGGGCATGGAGCCTGGGCCCAAAAAAATGATATGATTTTTGTATACCTCGGAGGGAATTCCGTCACACCCCGGAGCCTTGCCATTAGGGGACATACCAATGGCCGCAGTCACCTCCTCGAGCGTCAAAGGCGCCTCCAGCAGCTCACAGGCCTCAGAGGAGAGTGCGGGCAGCGGAATACCCCCCAGGTAATATGAGAGATCTAGAGTAGAGCACGTCAATTGTGAGCTATAAACCTCAGAGTAATAAGATCGGAATAACTGCGCAATGTCCGGCGTGGTGTCAACAAAGGAGCCATCCCCATCGGACATTTGGGTGATCGTAGTCCCAGGACGATCATAATGTATCAGACGGGCCAGGAGGCCCCCCGTCCTATCAGCCTGCATATAAATATTAGTAGCCTTAAAAAGGAGGGATCGAGAGTTTTTATCAGACAGGTGGGCTAACCAAGCCGACTGAGCCACTAGCCAGCGTGCCCTTGTCGCGGGGGCACCATCAGATAAATATTGGGACTCCAGTTCCCTAGCGTCACTTTCAAGGGCCTGTTCTCTCTCCCTTGAGGACATTTTATGAGCCGCTATGCGTCCAATATATGTACCTCTCAAAAACGCCTTAAATGAATCCCAAACTATCGTACCCGGGGCAGACCCTACATTGTCGCTAAAGTAACCCCCCCACTGAGTCTCCAGGTCACTGCAGTCACCCAGCTGGGTCAGCCAAGAGGGGTGCAGCTTCCAATAAGAGTGCCCCCTCTGACTTCCCACAGCAAGAGTCATCAACAGAGGGGAGTGGTCAGAGACCCCTCGAGCCTCGTAGTGGATGTCAATGATCCCGGGGACGAGGGCGGGGGACACCAGCATCAGGTCAATCCTGGAGAAGGAGCCATGAGTGCTGGAAAAACAGGAGAACTGACGGGCCGCAGGGTGACGAAGCCTCCACACATCTACCCACTGCAAACTATCCAAGAAATCAGCAAACTTGGTAGGACCACCACCCGCCAGCGCAACATTCGGGGAATGCCATCGGTCCAAGGATAAATCTAGGATGTTATTAAAATCGCCCAGGCATATCACTGGGGTGGTAGGAGACGGAGCAATGAAAGAGGCAGCCTGCTGCAGCACAGCATATGAAAAAGGAGGGGGGACATACACCGCTAAAATGTAATAGGGCTGGGAACTCAGTTTACATTCCAGAAATACAAATCTTCCATACGGATCAGTTTTGATCGATAGTAACTCAAATTGCACTGATTTTTTAATCAGAACCGAGACACCCCTAGAAAAGGAAGAATGAGAGGCATGGTAAGCCCATCCCACCCAGGCCCGTCGTAAAGACAGTATCCTATGTCCTTCCAAGTGAGTCTCACTGAGGCATGCAATATCCGGGTCATATTTCTTAATCATATTTAGAACCAAAGATCGTTTGATTTTGTTATTCAGACCTCGGACATTCCATGCCAGAAATTTCAGGTTAATCATGACCCCAATGTAGGCTCTATGTGCCACCCGGATAGACATCTCCCAAAATATAACTGAGAATCAACATTATTAACAACAGCAGCACATGACGTATACAAGCCCCGCGTTGTAAGCCATAGCATCTAAAATATTAAACATCCTTGCTTCAGAAAATACATAGATAAGAAAAATAACAAACTAAAGAAAGAAAACCAAAAACAGCAAAAGGAGCCGCAACTAGCAGCTTCCCAATTATCCCTCCCCTCCCCGTACACCACCCCGAACACCGGCATACTTATATCCCAAACAATCAACCCAAACTACCAAGTGCTAAGAATTCCTAGATTCTCAACTAAACCTCTAACCCTCTCTAACCAACACCACTTGGACGTAAAAGTCTTGAGCCACCAATGCAAAGGAGGGGGGCTCCCCGATCAATGATCGTTCCCTCCGGTAGTCTAGGCCCCAGCTTCTTCAACGCAGGAGGTCAGTCCGGAGCCAGCTGCCGAGCACCCGGCGCAAATCTGTCCAGCCATTGGGCCGCCTCTCTAGGGGAATTAAAAAACTTGGTCTCCCCATCCGCCACAACCCGGAGCCTTGAAGGAAACAGCATGGAATATGAGATGTTGAGGTCCCGCAGACGCCGTTTAATAGGCATAAACTGAGCTCGGTCCTTCTGGACGTCTACGGCAAAGTCCGGGAAGGCTGACACCTTGACTCTATTACGGACCAACGGGCCCTTCGTACGACCTAGGCGGAGAACCGAGTCACGGTCCTTATAATGCAGGAATTTGGCGATGAAGGTGCGAGGAGGGGCACCAGGAGGTAGCGGCCGAGATGGTATCCTATGTGCACGCTCCACCGTGAATTGGGCCGTAAAGGACTCAGCGCCATACATCTCTTTAAGCCAAGATTCGAGGAAGTCCTCCGGCTGCGAGCCGTCTTCTCTTTCAGGCAGGCCTACAAATCTTACATTGTTTTTGCGCAGCCGACCCTTCATGTCTAAAAGCTTGGTCTGGAGGGAGGAAACCTGCTGGGTCACCGTGGATACGGATTGCTTCAGGGGGCCACACATATCTTCCAGGTTGGAGACCCGTGTCTCCGCCTCACCCACTCTCTCTCGGATACGTTGAACATCTTGTCGGAGTAAGGAGAGGTCACACTGCACCTTTTCCATCTTATCGGAGAGACGCTGTTCACTGCCAGCTAAAGCCTCCAGCACCTGTTGAATAGACGGCGCCTCCGCTGCCGCTGGGGAATTGGCAGCAGACGCAGAGGGGGAGTTCGAGTGTGTCAGAGAGGCTCCCTGAGGAGGAGCCGATGACACCATGGGATTGGGTTGCCTGGCATATCTTTCTAGTTTGGCCGCGGCCGGACTCTGGCCGCCCTTAACCATATTGGACAGGAGCAGTCACACCCACCCCAGGGTAGGGTTACAGTATAGAAGTGTAATTAGAAGGCGGCAGCAGCAAGGTTGTATAAAATCAGTGGCGGGAAACAACCGTGCCCGGTCTTTAGGTCAAAATATCAATGGATAGGAAGTACAGGCTTGTGTAAAAGTAACAATAAGGACGGGAATATTGAGGAGGAAATATCCTGCAGCAAATTCCGGGAGGCAAAGGTAGGATATTGGTGTGTAGTACACTGTAGGATATTAGTGCAGTACAGCAGTGTAGTCAGTTCCAATCTATATACAGCTCCTGTGTGGTAGAATGGGAGAGCTGTGCAGTGGGAGTAGCTGACTCTGCTTTCCAACAATATGTTTATGTAGCATAGATATTGAGAAATTGAGAATGGGTGAGAGCAACATGCAGTAAGGTCTCAGAGAGCAGAAACAGTTCACAGGACACAGGAGAATCTTATCAGGCAGCTCTTCAGATGTCCAGGCGTGGGTAGCAGCCTATATAGTCTGCTTCTAAAATGGCCGCAGTGCCCTTCCCCTTCTCCAGGAGTACCTGCTTTTCCACCGATTATCAGGGCCCCAGGCCACAGCCCGACAGGTAGAGGAGAGGCTACCTTCTCTTCTCAATCTTCCCGCGGCGTCTGGCGGCAGCAGCAGCCCGCCGCTTGAGCTCCGGGCGTCCCGCGGCCGAGGGCGCCGAAATCGAGGCCGGGGATCCGGAGGAGGTGCAGGCCGCAGGGCCGGAGGTCAGTTATTGCCGCTCCACGGATCCCGGAGACTGCGGAGAAGGGTGCCCGCCGGTGCCCAGCAGTATGGGGTGGAGAATTCGGCCGGGTAGAGACACCAGAGGGAGTCAGGATGGGTTTCAGGAGTTTGGTAGCCGGGGAGCTCCCGAGACCTGCTGCCTACTCCTCAGCCGTCGTGGCCACGCCCCCCGAAATCTGCACTTTAATGGAGCCTAACTTTAGGCCCGCATCCACACCTGCTTGCAAAAAAATAGAGAAAACGACCCAGCTGAAATTCTTCCGTAGGAGCCTTCTTGGATTCACACCAAGACACATACTTCCTCCAAATACGGTGGTAAAGCTTCGCCATTACTCCTTTCCTAGCCTGAAGCAATGTGGGAATGACTTCACCGGAAATACCCTTTCGGGCTAGGATATGGCGTTCAACCGTCATGCTGTCAAACGCAGCAGCCGCAGTAAGTCTTGATACACGCCCGGTCCTTGCTGTAACAGGTCCCCTCGTAGAGGAAGAGGCCAGGGATCTTCTATGAGTAAGTCTTGAAGATCTGGATACCAAGCCCTCCTTGGCTAGACCGGAACAATTAGGATCGCCTGAACCTTTGTTCTTCTTATGTTTATCACCTTCGGAAAGAGTGAAAGTGGAGGGAACACATAGACCGACTGAAACACCCAAGGTGTCACGAGGGCGTCCACTGCTATAGCTTGAGTGTCCCTTGACCTGGAACAATATCCCTGAAGTTTCTTGTTGAGGCGAGACGCCATCATGTCTAATTGAGGAATTCCCCAAAGACTTGTCACTTCTGTGAAAACTTCTTGATGAAGCCCCCCCTCTCCTGGATAGAGATTGTGTCTGCTAAGGAAGTCTATTTCTCCATTGTCTACACCCAGAATGAAGACCGCTAATAGAGCGTTTACATGCCTTTCCGCCCAGCGGAAAACTTTTGCGGCTTCTGCCATTGCCGCTTTGCTCCTCGTTCCGCCCTAGCGGCTTACTTACGCCACTGCTGTTAAGTCATCCTACAGAATTAAGACGGGCAGATCGCGAAGATGTTCGTTGTAAATAGCTCTTAATTCAAAAATGCTTATTGCAGACAAGCTTCCCGGCTTGACCTTTTCCTCTGGAAATTCTTCCCCTGGAAAGACTGCTCCCAGCCTCGGAGACCTGCATCCATTGACACCAGGATCTAATCCTGGATCCCGAACCTTCGTCCCTCTAGGAGGTGAGAACTGTGCAGCCACCACAGGAGAGATATCCTGATCCTGGAAAATAGGATTATTTTCCGGTGCATGTGCAGGTGAGACCCGGACCACATGTCCAACTGGTCCCGCAAAAACCACTCCGGCATTTGACCTGCTCACGAATGGCCTCGTAGGCCGCAACCATCTTCTTCATCAACGAAACGTATTGATGGGTTTACACTGTTGCAAATCTGATCCGACTCTGGATCCTCAGATCTCTTTCCACAGGAAAAAACAACTCTCAGCAGTTCAGTATCTAATCTTATTCCCACCTCCGACATCTGCGTCGTTGGGATCAACAGCGATTCTCTGTTGAAGAACTGTCAGAGTGAAACAACGATTTGTACCACTTGGTTTCTTGACCTCGCCGTAGTCCGGAGAGCGTCCCAGTACAGAATAATAATGGCTCTTACTATTGAAGGAAAACCATCATACTGCCATCACTCCGGTGAAATGGCAATGACAATCCTGAATAGCAAAACCAGGTAAGCTTAATGCGGATGAAACCGCATTTAAACCCTCTTTCTTCTTTTACAGGTTGGAGATCCCTGCCCTGAGAGATTCCATCTTGTAGTTCAACTTCTTAAGTAGAAATCTTTTTGGGATTGTTCTGACCGAGCTGTCCGGGCTCAGAAGCACGAAAAGCTTGAATAACAGCGAACTTGAAAAGGCTGCAGACCTCTTACCTTCTCACCTTCCTCTACCTGCAAAGAAGGGGAAAAACCGGCATCCAACCGGTCAGTGGCGTAACTAGAAATTTTTCTCCCCCAAGCCAACAAATTCTTCGGCGCCCCCCCTCCCCCCCCCTCATGCTCCATAATTGGGAGCAAGAAAGGGATAAATATGCGCGTCAAAAAAGTGGCGTGGTTTCGTTGGAATGGGCGTGGTTTCGCATAAAGGGGCGTGGCATTGCAGGAAAAGACTACCTTATACCCCAGTTTTGCAACCTGCACGCCCAGACGTTGGCCACCACAGGAAAGAAAAATAATCCTGATTCATGCCCCTTACATTATTTGTCATTTTTCCTCCTTATAGTAATGCCCAGTATACATTATGCCACATACTGCAAAGGCCCTCAGACATTATGCCACACACAATAATGCACATGACACAATATGCACACACCATAATGCCCCCGACACATTATGCCACACAACGTAATGCCTGTGACACATTATGACAGGAATCGCAATGCCCGTTATACATTATACTACACACTGCAATGCCCCTGATACATTATAGCACATACAATGTCTGTGACACATTATGACACACACCGCAATGTCCGTGATACATTATGCCACACACTGCAATGACCCTGAGACATTATACCACATATCACAATGCCCGCGATATAGTATACCATACACCGTAATGCCTGTGACACATTATGACACACACCGCAATGTCCGTGATACGTTATGCCACACACCGTAATGCCCATTACACATTAAGTCCTACAGTAAGGCTTCTAATTACTTTTCAATTACCTGCTCGTTGTCAGGGGTTTCATGCACTGGGTGTCATGCTCGTTGCCAGGGGTTTCATGCACTGGGTGTCATGCTCGTTGCCAGGTGTTTCATGCACTGGGTGTCATGCTCGTTGCTAGGAGGTAGTCCTTGTTGCTAGGGCTGTGCTCCCAGTGCCACATATGTCCCCAGTGCCAGATATTCCCCCACGGTGCCAGGTACTCACATGCCCCAGTGCCAAATATAGGCCCCCCCATGTGCCAGGTACAAATATACCCCCCCAGTGCCACATATGCCCCCAGTGCCAGATATTCCCCCCCAGTGCCACATATGCCCCCAGTGCCAGATATGCCCCCAGTGCCATATATTCCCCCCCAGTGCCATATATGCCCCCAGTGCCAGATATTCCCCCCCCCAGTGCCATATATGCCCCCAGTGCCATATATGCCCCCAGTGCCAGATATTCCCCCGTGCCATATATGCCCCCAGTGCCAGATATTCCCCCCCAGTGCCATATATGCCCCCAGTGCCAGATATCCCCCCCCAGTGCCACATATGCCCCCCAGTGCCACATATGCCCACAGTGCCATATATTCCCCCCCAGTGCCAAATATGCCCCCAGTGCCACATATGCCCCCAGTGCCAGATATTCCCCCCCAGTGCCATATATGCCCCCAGTGCCAGATATTCCCCCCGTGCCATATATGCCCCCAGTGCCAGATATTCCCCCCTAGTGCCATATATGCCCCCAGTGCCAGATATTCCCCAGTGCCAGATATTCCCCCCAGTGCCATATATGCCCCCAGTGCCAGATATTCCCCAGATATTCCCCCCCCAGTGCCATATATGCCCCAGTGCCAGATATTCCCCCCAGTGCCATATATGCCCCAGTGCCAGATATTCCCCCCAGTGCCAGATATTCCCCCCCCCCAGTGCCATATATGCCCCCAGTGCCAGCTATTCCCCCCCAGTGCCATATATGCCCCAGTGCCAGATATTCCCTCCAGTGCCATATATGCCCCAGAGCCAGATATTCCCCCCAGTGCCAGATATCCCCCCCCCCCCCCCCGCTTTTTGGAGGGACACGGAGGGCACAGCTCACCTCTCCTGTGTCCCTCCTGCTGCATCATCTCTGGCGGCCGCGGGTCTAATAGGGGGAAGTGCCGGTTCGTAAGCCAATTAGAGCTCACGGACGGCACTTTCCCCTATTAGACCCGCGGCCGCCGGAGATGATGCAGCAGGAGGGACACAGGGAGGCGTGCTGTGCCCTCTGTGTCCCTCCAAAAAGCGGCGGAGGGAAGGAGACTGCAGTGTCCGCATGTCAGTCTGCTGTAAATCAGTGGCGCCCCCGCAGCCCCTCGCCCCCAAGCCACCGCGAGGGCTGCGGGGGCAGTAGTTACGCCACTGCAACCGGTCAAAATGACTGCATCCCACAAAAAAATGCGTCACCAACCGTTGTGATGGAACATAGCACAAGAAGGTAGACTTACCAGTGGTATCTGCCGAGATCAACTTAACAAGGCCATCCCCAAAAACCGGTTACACCTTCCTAGGGAAGATACTCCAGTATTTCTTGGAGTCAGTCTCAGCATTCCCTTGGTGAATCCACAACGCCCTCCTAGCCGAGACCGCCATGGAATTGGCCCGCGAACCCAAGAGTCCCATACCTCTTGTAGTCGCACGGCAGCATGCTGCAATGTTCTAGAGAAGACCCAACTTAAGGAGTATCCCATCTCTCTCTAGGGTAATTATATCGGATGCCAAGGTAACCGACCATTTCTGAATGCAAGCACTCCCCCATGCGTATGTAATGCAAATATCATCAAAGCATAAGATTAAAATATCACTTAGCTTCCTGTATACGATCCATTGTGACAGGGCCCCGTGCAGAACAGGGGTGACTCTCACTTTATTCTATCCACGGCAGGAAAAGAATAAACACTTGGACTCCTCGTGAGGATTTGAGACCATCTTGTCACGGCTGACCTATAGCTTTATCAACAGAGCGACCAGCACATGAGAAGGAATAACTTTACTTCAGCATTCATTAGAAATCGTAATATGAATATACATATTTAAATACACATATACACACATATCTATATATACATCATACATATATGTATTTTGTCAGGAACATTAATGTGTTCTGAATGTGTATGGACATGTGCTGAATGCCAAAGTTGTGGATCTAACCATTAAACATTATGGTCGACATAAGACATAGTATTCGTCGACAACAGGGAGTAGTAACCGGGCAAAATAACATTCTTGCGACCCCGAGGGGCCTGAGGGAAATATATACATAATGTTAATATCACTCCCCCACAAATACTACCACGTCTGTGCTCGAGCTACAGCCCAATGGAACCGTACCATATATATATACACTGCTCAAAAAAATAAAGGGAACACTAATATAACACATCCTAGATCTGAATGAATGACATATTCTTATTAAATACTTTGTTCTTTACATAGTTGAATGTGCTGACAACAAAATCACACAAAAATTATCAATGGAAATCAAATTTATTAACCCATGGAGGTCTGGATTTGGAGTCACCCTCAAAATTAAAGTGGAAAAACACACTACAGGCTGATCCAACTTTGATGTAATGTCCTTAAAACAAGTCAAAATGAGGCTCAGTAGTGTGTGTGGCCTCCACGTGCCTGTATGACCTCCCTACAATGCCTGGGCATGCTCCTGATGAGGTGGTGGATGGTCTCTTGAGGGATCTCCTCCCAGACCTGGACTAAAGCATCCGCCAACTCCTGGACAGTCTGTGGTGCAACGTAGCGTTGATGGATGGAGCGAGACATGATGTCCCAGATGTGCTCAATTGGATTCAGGTCTGGGGAACGGGTGGGCCAGTCCATAGCATCAATGCCTTCATCTTGCAGGAACTGCTGACACACTCCAGCCACATGAGGTCTAGCATTGTCTTGCATTAGGAGGAAACCAGGGCCAACCGCACCAGCATATGGTCTCACAAGGGGTCTGAGGATCTCATCTCGGTACCTAATGGCAGTCAGGCTACCTCTGGCGAACACATGGAGGGCTGTGCGGCCCCCCAAAGAAATGCCACCCCACACCATTACTGACCCACTGCAAAACCGGTCATGCTGGAGGATGTTGCAGGCAGCAGAACGTTCTCCTTGGCGTCTCCAGACTCTGTCACGTCTGTCACATGTGCTCAGTGAGAACCTGCTTTCATCTGTAAAGAGCACAGGGCGCCAGTGGCGAATTTGCCAATCTTGGTGTTCTCTGGCAAATGCCAAACGTCCTGCACGGTGTTGGGCTGTAAGCACAACCCCCACCTGTGGACGTCGGGCCCTCATACCACCCTCATGGAGTCTGTTTCTGATTGTTTGAGTAGACACATGCACATTTGTGGCTTTCTGGAGGTCATTTTGCAGGGCTCTGGCAGTGCTCCTCCTGTTCCTCCTTGCACAAAGGCGGAGGTAGCGGTTCTGCTGCTGGGTTGTTGCCCTCCTACGGCCTCCTTCACATCTCCTGATGGGGTGTGGTTCGTTTTATCGACAGTATCTAGGTCGACAATGTTTAGGTCGACCACTATAGGTCGACAGTCACTAGGTTGACATGGATGGAAGGTCGACAGGGTTTCTAGTCGACATGTGCTAGGTCGACAGGTCTAAAGGTCGACATGAGGATTTTTTTTTTTTGGGTGTCGTTTTCTTCGTAAAGTGACCGGGATCCCAAATTAGTGCACCGCGTCCCCTCGCATGGCTCGCTTCGCTCGCCATGCTTCGGGCATGGTGCCTTCGCTCCGCTACCGCTTCGCTCGGCACACTTTACCGTTCCAATAGTAGTCCACGTGGATCGTTAAGTATGAAAAAATCCCAAAAAAAAAAAATATGAAAAAATCATGTCGACCTTTAGACCTGTCGACCTAGCACATGTCGACCTAGAAACCCTGTCGACCTTCCATCCATGTCGACCTAGTGACTGTCGACCTATAGTGGTCGACCTAAACATTGTCGACCTAGACACTGTCGATCTTCAGACCGGATCCCCGCCTGATGTACTGGCCTGTCTCCTGGTAGCGCCTCCATGCTCTGGACACTACGCTGACAGACACAGCAAACCTTCTTGCCACAGCTCGCATTGATGTGCCATCCTGGATGAGCTGCACTACCTGAGCCACTTGTGTGGGTTGTAGGGAGGTCATACAGGCACGTGGAGGCCACACACACTACTGAGCCTCATTTTGACTTGTTTTAAGGACATTACATCAAAGTTGGATCAGCCTGTAGTGTGTTTTTCCACTTTAATTTTGAGGGTGACTCCAAATCCAGACCTCCATGGGTTAATAAATTTGATTTCCATTGATAATTTTTGTGTGATTTTGTTGTCAGCACATTCAACTATGTAAAGAACAAAGTATTTAATAAGAATATTTCATTCATTCAGATCTAGGATGTGTTGTTTAAGTGTTCCCTTTATTTTTTTGAGCAGTGTATATATATATATATATATATACAGGTATAGGTATATATATATATATATATATATACAGGTATAGGTTTTTTACATCATGTTAATTTACACCCAGTCATAACAGTTGGTTCCGACAGGGTCACCCCCATACTACTGTGTCTCCCATACAGGGGTGTATCCACCCATTGGCCAGGATGGCACTCGCCAGGGGCGCCAGCCGAGCAGGGGGCGCCGCCCGACGGTGCCCCCCTCGGCCAATGGGTGGAATCCCTTCAGCCGTAGTGTCTGGCAATACCTGCTGTGCCGAGCTGCCTGGTCCTGGGGTGGAGGGCGGAGGTTCGCTCAGCAGGCAGGAGCTGGCGCCGGTGTCCGGCACCGCAATGCACTACAGGGAAGAAACTGAAAATAAACAACAACTCCCAGCAACCAGTGCTGTTGGGAGCTCCCGGCGGCAAGGGCTGCTGGAAGCTGTAGTTTATTTTCGGTTTCTTAACGTAGTTTGGTGCGGTGCCGGACACCGGAGCCAGCTCCTGCCTGCTGAGCGATCCTCCATCCCAGGTAGCTCGGCACAGCAGGTATTGACAGACACTACGGCTATCTGCTGGGATGTTGTGGGGTGGGGACTAGGGCTATGTGCTGTGTGGGGAGGCTACGTATGTGCTGGGAGTGGGGGAGACTACTACTATGTGCTAAGGGCGGACTACAGCTATGTGCTGGGAGGGGGATGGGGACTATGACTATGTGCTTGGGGAGGTGAGGGGCTATGTGCAGGGAGGGGGACTATCTCTATCTATGCTGGCCGGTAACTATTATGTGATGGGAGGGGGTGGGAACTACTGTATGACTATGTTGGGAGAGGTGGAGACTGCGGCTATGCGCAGGGGGGACTACGGCTATTGCTTGGTTAGGTGGGGGCTATGGCTATGTACTGGGAGGGGGAGGGGGACTATATGACTGGGGGCATATGTGTATCTGGAAACATGGGGGCATATCTGGCACTGTGGGGGCATATGTGTATCTGGCACTGTGGGGGTCGTATGTGTATCTGGCACCGTGGGGGCATATCTAGCACTGTGGGGGCATGTGTGTATCTGGCACTGTGGGGGCATATATGTATCTGGCACTACTAGAGTCATATGTGTATCACGCCCCCATTTTCATGAGTCACGCCCCATGTGGCCACACCCATTTTTGGCATGTGCATGACGAAGGTGCGTGCACACAGTACCACTAACATTTTTTTCTACTTGCACCAATGGGTAGTGCGCTGCACTGCACTTCTTTGCACTACTATGTGATTGTACTACCTGGCGTTGGGTGGCATTGCCTCCTCAGCCAGGCCAGGCACTGCTGATGTCTCCTCAGTGTTATAAGAATTCTGTGTGGGCATAATGTGTAAAGGGAACTGCTACTGTGTGTGCATAATGTGTATAAGGGTTACTACTGTGTAGCGTAATTTGAATTGGGGGAACTATTGTATGGTCATGCCCCTTTCCCACAAGATCATGTCCCTTTTTTGCACATGAGCCTTCCCTACTTCAAATATGGGGTGCGCCAGTCCCTTACTTTGCCAGGGGCGCCTGGACCCCTAGATACACCCCTGCTCCCATACAGTGTTTACTTTGGAAAAGCTTACAACTACTGACATGCTGACACTTCATCTACTGAATCAAGTACCATCAGGAATCGGCAATGCCGACAGAGGGATTCCCATAGCTGTTTGTAGCAGAGCACTCACACATGTCGACCCACGTGTACTAAATCGCTATAATGGGTAGATCTGAGAGGGAAAACAAAGAAACTGTTAACAACTCATTTACCACACGCTCATTATATATAATGCTTAATTTTTGCACCGATATTGCACTAAACCACTGTGCCCCCCCCCCCTCGTTTTACACTGTTAGCTGTCCAACAGTGTTTTGGCGGGGCCAGCGTCTCTGTGAGGAGAAAATGGCGCTGTATAGAGTTGTGAGGGCTAAGCCACGCCCCCTTCTCGGAGCGCTTCAGTCCCGCTATTTTTTTTACATTTTTATACTGGCGGGGGTCCGTATACAGTGCCTATGCACTGTATATATCTTTGCCAGGCTATGTATATGAGGTATATTGTTGCCCAGGGCGCCCCCCCTGCGCCCTGCACCCTTGTAGTGCCGCTTGTGTGTGGGAGCAATGGCGCGCAGCGCGACCGCTGCGTGGTACCTCCGAGACTCTGAAGTCTTCTGCCGTCACTGAAGTCTTCTGTTCTTCCTTTACTCACCCGGCTTCTTTCTTCTGGCTCTGTGAGGGGGGTGACGGCGCGGCTCCGGGAACAAGCAGCTAGGCGCACCAAGTGATCAGACCCTCTGGAGCTAATGGTGTCCTGTAGCCTAAGAAGCAGAGCCTTGAAACTCACAGAAGTAGGTCTGACTTCTCTCCCCTCACTCCCACGCTGCAGGGAGCCTGTAGCCAGCAGAGCTCTCTGAAAATAATAAACCTAACATAAAGTCTTTTCAGAGAAACTCAGGAGAGCTCCCCCAGTGTGTGTCCAGTCTCTCTGGGCACAGAATCTAACTGGAGTCTGGAGGAGGGGCATAGAGCATACTTGCCTACCCTCCCGGAATGGTCGGGAGGCTCCCGAAAATCGGGTGACCCTCCCAGCCCCCCGGAAGAGCAGGCAAGTCTCCCGATTACAGGGGTCCCCCCCTGCCCGGCTGCCCACTTAGCGAGTGAAGTGGGCGGTCCGGGCAGGCGATGACGCGATTCTTGTTGAATCGCGTCATGCAAGCCACGCCCCCCACTGTACTAATGCCGGTAATTGCAGCATTACACCGTGGGGGGCGTGGCTTGCATGATGCGATCCAGCAGCCACGCCCCTGTCCCTCCTCTGGTCCGCCCCCGTGCCACCTCCGGCCCGCCCCCCTCCTCACATCAGCTCACTGCCCGCCCCCCTGCTGAGCCGACTGGCTGCTCTCTCCCGGAAAGAGCAGCCCAAAAGTCGGCAACTATGGCATAGAGGGAGGAGCCAGTTCACACCCATTCAAAGTCTTATAGTGTGCCCATGTCTCCTGCGGATCCTGTCTATACCCCATGGTCCTTTTGGAGTCCCCAGCATCCTCTAGGACGTATGAGAAAAGCTAAAATCACACAATTTGGGCCTTTTTTTGTTCCTAGAGTATTATTAGCCTCAGTAACATTCATTTCCAGTTCATTCTGACCACCTCACAATATTGTTTTCATCCGCTTTATGCCAAAGGCTGCAGCGATCTGGCTGGTTACTAAGTAACAGAGCAGCGTCACAAACACACGGCGGTTTATAGCACATCTAAGTAACATTGCCACACAGCAGTGGCAGAAATTAAAAGTGGTGCAAGATGGAATTATCCTTCAACAAAGTCACACTTGGATACAGCGCACTGGGGTTCACTGCTCAGAACAGTACAAATTATACATATATTTATTTTTTAACTGCCAGTAGCTCATGATACATGATATTCCTGTGTCTCTGCCTGCACTGCATACTGTCCTGCCTGCATTCTAGCTGCTGGTCCTGCTGCTGCTTAAGAGGGAAAGCTAGTGATGCCAGTGTGCTCTGGCCAGGTAGGGGGTGAGGGGGCTGACAAAGTGGGGCCCGGGGTACAGTATGCCCTGCAACCCCCACACTTAATCTGGCTATGATCTGGTATTTCCAAGTTCTGTTTGACATATTCCAAGTTCCCCTGATGGAGTCCGGCTCCAGTGCTTCCTAGCGCTGTCCGATATTTCCCAGTGCCGTGGTTCCAGTCCGGTTGAAGTGATTCCTAGATTCTGGTTCCAGTCCGGCTCTAGTGCTTATCTTTGCTCACCCAGTCCATAGCGAGTTCCAGTTCCGGTATCCGCCTAACTCGCTCTCCAGTAACTGAACGGCCTCGTGCAAAACTTCCATACCACCGCCCAGATTCCTGCATAAAGCTTCAACCACTGAACCCCGAGTGTCATCCTCCACGACACACACTAATCCAGATCTGACACAGACTCCGGGAGGCCGAGGACCCCTGACTACTGCGAAAGCCAGGATAATGGGCCGAATTCAGACCTGATTGCTAGCAGGTGTTTCTTGCATCCCTGCGATCAGGTAGTCGCCGCCTACAGGGGGAGGGTATTACCATTCGTTGGCAGAGCTGCACCAACATAAGTTGGTACAGTCTCTGCGCTGGCCAGGACTCAGCCGCTGCGATGACCGGGGCCGGAGCTGACGTCAGAAACCCTCCCTCAGAACGCCTGGTCCTTCCTGCGTTTTTCTGGACACTCCCTGGAAACGGTCAGTTGCCACCCACAGACACCCTCTTCCTGTCAGTCACCTTGCGATTGCCGGTGCGTTCGTAATTTGCGCACCATCCTGTCGATGACTGGCGATACCCGTTGCTGCGGCGGTCTGTCACGCCTGCGCATTTCAGTGCACACACAGTCCAGACCTGATTGCCCGCTGTGCGAAAACGCAGCCTAGCGATCAGGTCTGAATTCCCCCCAATGTGGACTGTAAAAGCTGCAGGATGACGCGGATTCCCTGAAGATGCAGACCCCTGGAGGGGAAGGACCGCCATGTTTTGTGGCCCCCTGAACGTTACACACTCCTGGATGCTGCCGCTCCTGACATCACTGCGTGTACTGAGTACAATCATTGGGCACTGATATATTATATTTGCCTAATAGCATAATGGAATAAATATAAATTATTAATAGGGAAAGTCTCTAAGGATTGTGCCCTTTGTACCTTTTATCCAGTCAGCGGCAGGCGGTGCTTCCAGTGATGCCAACGTATTGCAGAGCTGCACATATAACAATGGTCTCCCTGTATGCCTCACCCCTGTGCCAGCACTTATACGATAGTTGTCGCCCCGCACTGCCCTGGAGTCGCCCTCTGCTGGAGGAAGCCCTCCATGTATATTAGGATTTCCTCTTTGATGGCGCTCTACACTGCTGTCTTGTCCTCAGCCTCTTCGTGTCCCCTGACTGCTGGGACTGGTGGTGTCCGCACACAATGGCCGGGATTCTGACTGTGGGTCTTATTCAGAGTTTTTAGTAATTGGGCAAAACCAAAAGTTTTGTGCAGTTTCAGAGTAGCTCAGAACTTACTCAGCCGCTGCGATCACATCAGCCTGTCCGGTCCCGGAATTGACGTCAGACACCCGCCCTGCAAACGCCTGGACACGCCTGCGCTTTTCCAAACACTCCCAGAAAACGGTCAGTTGCCGCCCACAAACGCCCTCTTCCTGTCATTCTCCTTGCGATCGCCCGTGCGAATGGATTCTTCGTACAATCCATCACGCAGCAACGATCCGCTTTGTACTCGTGCGACGCGTCTGCGCACTGCGGTGCATACACATGCGCAGTTCTGACCTGATTGCAGCACAGCGAAAAAAACTAGCGTGCAATCAGGTCTGAATGATCCCCTATGTGCACTACAGGTGTGGCAGATGTAACATGTGCAGAGAGAATTAGATTTGGGTGGGTTATAGTGTTTCTGTGCAGAGTAAATACTGGCCGCCTTATTGTTACACAGCAATTTAGATTTCAGTTGGAACACCCTCCCCCCCCCCCCCCTGCAGTGCAGCATAGTGTTGCACAGGTGCTCAGTTACTGGCTGCTTCTGCATGTACAAAAAGATATTTGGGGTGCCTCTATGCGCTATAGTGGAGCAACCTGAGAAATATTTTGAAAAGGAACCACAAACTATTCCATAAAACAAACAATATACAAAAAGAATCAAAATATAACGCCCAGGCGCTCACAATTGGACACTTCCCTTAATAATTATAAGATGCGTCTTGAAATTTCTCTCCTTTCAATTGATCGTGGCGTGTCCTCATACATGTAAAAGAAAACAGACATACACCGCGATCCTCGTGTATTATTTCCAAATGATGTAGTGGTTACAGGGCTGTTTCTAGCCAATTTGGCTCCCAGTGCAAGATTTAAAAATGCGCCCCCCCCCCCATGACATAAAAAAATGCCCCCCCCCCCCACACACACACCTAGATAAAAAAAAAACTTGTGCGCGCACCCGGCAAGGGGGCGTGGTCTCATCTAAATGGGTGTGGCCTCATCTGAAAAGACTACCTCACAATCCAGTTTTTGACCCTGCTCCAACAGATCACGACCACCACAGGGAAAAAAAATTCTACCATATTAAGCCCCACACAGTAATGCCCCCTGCACCATATTATGCCACACACCACAATGTCCTTGATACATTAAATCCCCACACTACGGCAGGCAAGAGTCCCCATTTCACACATTACGGCAGGTGTCCCCATTTAACACATTGAGACAGAGAGAGAATACTTACAGAGGCGATTACCGCTCTTCGGCCCGCCTCACCAGTCGCTCCTCGCGCCGTCCTTTCCCTCTTCCTAACTTGGATCCCCCTCTGTACTCCGCTCGGAGGGGGGGAGTTTCGCGGAGTGACGGGGTTGCGTCGTGATGTAACGACGCAACCGCGTCATTCCGTGAAACTCCGCCCCCCGAGTGGGTTACTCGGGGAGAAATAGGAGGGGGAAGCAGGGAGCCACAGATAGTGCCGCAGCGGGCGCCCAGTGCGGTTGCACTGCTCGCCTGCCCCAAGAAACGGCCCTGGTTGGTCACCCCCCTTTTCTTATGTAGTTGGTAAAAAGAGGGAAAATTTATACTGTATTGGGGAGCTCCCCCTTCCAATGCACTTACACCATTAGGTGATAGGAAAGCATGTTTTGAAACAATGGTGTGACGTTATCATAGGCAGATATCCAGTTGTATCTCTAGTTTTGCCGGGGAGACAAACTCCCCTTCCCCACACACTTACACAAATGCAGAATTCAAAAGCATTCACAGTAAAACTCCATAGGGAGGGTGCTCCGTTACCAAGTGAAGAAAAATGCCGGGGTTGCCCCCTATGTAAACCACTCACGATCAGTTTGATGTATCACGAGCATGTAGAATACATCTTTCTTGTTCACTCTTAATCTCCAACTTAGCACTTTTTCTCCCAAAATGAGAACCAAAAAAGGAGGTTGGAGTAACAAAGCTTATTTATTAAAACAATCAAAAAATGGAATAAAAACAATGGTGATCATCCCCTGGAGAGTCGGAAGAAAAAGAGATGGTATGCAGAAAAAAACGGGGCCCCGTTAGTCTGATCTCCTCCTAGTCTCCTACGGGTAGGTTCATCAACTATAGGTCTCTCCACCAACGCGTTTCGGCCCGTTCTAGGGTCTTTGTCAAGGTATGTCTGTTTTCTTTTACATGTATGAGGACACGCCACGATCAATTGAAAGGAGAGAAATTTCAAGACGCATCTTATTATAATTATTAAGGGAAGTGTCCAATTGTGAGCGCCTGGGCGTTATATTTTGATGCTTCTGCATGTAGCCCACACATGCTGGGCAGCTTTATTCTCACACTGCAATGTAGATCTGGGAGGGGCTAGGACACACCCCTCCCACATCTAAAGCTGGGCATACAGCACACCAGAGATCCTCAAGGCACCCCAACGGTCCAGGTTTTAAGTTTATCCATCTTTGGCCACAGGTAACTTAATTAGCACCAATTTAATCATCTGTGCTGATCCATGGATATACCTAAAACTTGGACCATTGGAGTGCCTCAAGGACCGCGTTTGAGAAGCTCTACAGTACACTATACAATTATCTGCCAGATCTGGTTGGTTGGAATGAAAATTGTTGAGGACATAGCAGTACATTGGCACCATCCCTTACCTCCATGACCTCATTATCCCCACCCCTGGAGATGAGGACAGAGCAGTGCATTGGCACCATCCCTTACCTCCATGACCTCATTATCCCCACCCCTGGAGATGAGGACAGAGCAGTGCATTGGCACCATCCCTTAACTCCATGACCTCCTTATCCCCACCCCTGGAGATGAGGACAGAGCAATGCATTGGCACCATCCCTTACCTCCATGACCTCCTTATCCCCACCCCTGGTGGAGCTGAGGACGGAGCAGTGCATTGGCACCATCCCTTACCTCCATGACCTCCTTATCCCCACCCCTGGTGGAGCTGAGGACGGAGCAGTGCATTGGCACCATCCCTTACCTCCATTACCCCCACCCCTGGAGATGAGGACGGAGCAATGCATTGGTACCATCCCTTACCTCCATGACCTCCTTATCCCCACCCCTGGTGGAGCTGCGGACAGAGCAATGCATTGGCACCATCCCTTACCTCCATGACCTCCTTATCCCCACCCCTGGTGGAGCTGAGGACGGAGCAATGCATTGGCACCATCCCTTACCTCCATGACCTCCTTATCCCCACCCCTGGTGGAGCTGAGGACGGAGCAGTGCATTGGCACCATCCCTTACCTCCATTACCTCATTATCCCCACCCCTGGTGGAGATGAGGATGGAGCAGTGCATTGGCACCATCCCTTACCTCCATTATCCCCACCCCTGGTGGAGCTGAGGACGGAGCAGTGCATTGGCACCATCCCTTACCTCCATTACCTCATTATCCCCACCCCTGGAGATGAGGACGGAGCAATGCATTGGAACCATCCCTTACCTCCATGACCTCCTTATCCCCACCCCGGTGGAGCTGAGGACAGAGCAATGCATTGGCACCATCCTTTACCTCCATGACCTCCTTATCCCCACCCCTGGTGGAGCTGAGAACGAAGCAGTGCATTGGCACCATCCCTTACCTCCATGACCTCATTATCCCCACCCCTGGTGGAGCTGAGGACGGAGCAGTGCATTGGCACCATCCCTTACCTCCATAACCTCATTATCCCCACCCCTGGTGGAGCTGAGGACGGAGCAGTGCATTGGCACCATCCCTTACCTCCATGACCTCATTATCCCCACCCCTGGTGGAGCTGAGGACGGAGCAGTGCATTGGCACCATTCCTTACCACCATGACCTCATTATCTCCACCCTTGGAGATGACGGAGCAGTGCATTGGCACCATCCCTTACCTCCATGACCTCCTTATCCCCACCCCTGGTGGAGCTGAGGATGGAGCAGTGCATTGGCACCATCCCTTACCTCCATGACCTCCTTATCCCCACCCCTGGTGGAGTTGAGGACTGAGCAGTGCATTGGCACCATCCCTTACCTCCATGACCTCCTCATCCCCACCCCTGGTGGAGCTGCGGACAGAGCAATGCATTGGCACCATCCCTTACCTCCATGACCTCCTTATCCCCACCCCTGGTGGAGCTGAGGACGGAGCAATGCATTGGCACCATTCCTTACCACCATGACCTCATTATCTCCACCCCTGGAGATGACGAAGCAGTGCTTTGGCACCATCCCTTACCTCCATGACCTCATTATCCCCACCCCTGGAGATGAGGACAGAGCAGTGCATTGGCACCATCCCTTACCTCCATGACCTCCTTATCCCCACCCCTGGAGATGAGGACAGAGCAGTGCATTGGCACCATCCCTTACCTCCATGACCTCCTTATCCCCACCCCTGGTGGAGCTGAGGACGGAGCAGTGCATTGGCACCATCCCTTACCTGTACACAGGAATCACGTCTCCAGCGTCACAGTTGAGACGGCCATTCTGAGTGATCCTACACTTACTTGAGGAGTCAGGTCTCCAGATCTACCTAGATGCTGTGTACGCAGTTGGCGGCAGCTGCAGGGGCTCCGGTGGGCATCAGACATTTAATCTGTGGCAGCATTTGCATACTACTATGAATCAGGGCCTGTAATGCAGACTTCATTTCTTACATTACAATGGCTGACTGTGACCCCCTCACCCGAAAACTGTGATTTACTAACACTGAGGTGACCCTGGTTCTTCTTACACATCCCTACTGAGTGCAGGGCCGAAAGTTCATCGCTCCACAAGTTGGTGGGCCATATAATGGTTGATACAGCAGCTGTTCTCTCTTTCATCTTATAAATGGCATCTCTTCCAGTTTGCTGAGGTCCATACTTTCCTTAATTAGCAATTGTTGATTTGCATCTGGAATAAAGGTCACACGGAGTAAGAGCACAGCCACCTATGATCTTTTTGCAGAGAACAGTGGAGGAGCAGGATATATTCCATGTCTGGGGCATTAAGCAATGGAACGTGGTTTTCTATGAGTTTCTGCAGATGTGAAAAATAAGAATTTACTCACCGGTAATTCTATTTCTCGTAGTCCGTAGTGGATGCTGGGTACTCCGTAAGGACCATGGGGAATAGACGGGCTCCGCAGGAGACTGGGCACTCTTAAAAGAAAGATTAGGTACTATATCTGGTGTGCACTGGCTCCTCCCTCTATGCCCCTCCTCCAGACCTCAGTTAGGGAAACTGTGCCCGGAAGAGCTGACATTACTAGGAAAGGATTTGGAATCTAGGGTAAGACTCATACCAGCCACACCAATCACACCGTACAACTTGTGATAACTATACCCAGTTAACAGTATGAACAACAACTGAGCCTCATTCAACAGATGGCTCATAACAATAACCCTATAGTTAAGCAATAACTATATACATGTATTGCAGAAAGTCCGCACTTGGGACGGGCTCCCAGCATCCACTACGGACTACGAGAAATAGAATTACCGGTGAGTAAATTCTTATTTTCTCTGACGTCCTAGTGGATGCTGGGTACTCCGTAAGGACCATGGGGATTATACCAAAGCTCCCAAACGGGCGGGAGAGTGCGGATGACTCTGCAGCACCGAATGAGCAAACTCAAGGTCCTCCTCAGCCAGGGTATCAAACTTGTAGAATTTTGCAAAAGTGTTTGATCCCGACCAAGTAGCAGCTCGGCAAAGTTGTAAAGCCGAGACCCCTCGGGCAGCCGCCCAAGAAGAGCCCACCTTCCTCGTGGAATGGGCTTTTACTGATTTAGGATGCGGCAGTCCAGCCGCAGAATGTGCAAGTTGAATCGTGCTACAGATCCAGCGAGCAATAGTCTGCTTTGAAGCAGGAGCACCCAGCTTGTTGGGTGCATGCAGGATAAACAGCGAGTCAGTTTTCCTGACTCTAGCCGTCCTGGAAACATAGATTTTCAGGGCCTGGACTACGTCCAGCAACTTGGAATCCTCCAAGTCCTGAGTAGCCGCAGGCACCACAATAGGTTGGTTCAAATGAAACGCTGATACCACCTTTGGGAGAAATTGGGGACGAGTCCTCAATTCTGCCCTGTCCATATGGAAAATCAGATATGGGCTTTTACAGGACAAAGCCGCCAATTCTGACACACGCCTAGCTCAGGCCAAGGCCAACAGCATGACTACCTTCCACGTGAGATACTTCAACTCCACGGTCTGAAGTGGCTCAAACCAATGTGATTTTAGGAAATCCAACACAACGTTGAGATCCCAAGGTGCCACTGGAGGCACAAAAGGTGCTGAATATGCAGCACTCCCTTAACAAACGTCTGAACTTCAGGCAGTGAAGCCAGTTCTTTTTGAAAGAAAATAGACAGGGCCGAAATCTGGACTTTAATGGATCCCAATTTTAGGCCCATAGTCACTCCTGACTGTAGGAAGTGCAGAAATCGACCCAGCTGAAATTCCTCTGTTGGGGCCTTCCTGGCCTCACACCAAGCAACATATTTTCGCCATATGCGGTGATAATGTTTTGCTGTCACATCCTTCCTAGCTTTTATCAGCGTAGGAATGACTTCATCTGGAATGCCCTTTTCCATTAGGATCCGGCGTTCAACCGCCATGCCGTCAAACGCAGCCGCGGTAAGTCTTGGAACAGACAGGGCCCCTGTTGTAGCAGGTCCTGTCGGAGCGGCAGAGGCCAAGGGTCCTCTGAGAACATTTCTTGTAGTTCCGGGTACCAAGTTCTTCTTGGCCAATCCGGAACGATGAGTATAGTTCTTACTCCTCTCTTTCTTATTATCCTCAGTACCTTTGGTATGAGAGGAAGAGGAGGGAACACATAAACCGACTGGTACACCCACGGTGTCACTAGAGCGTCCACAGCTATCGCCTGAGGGTCCCTTGACCTGGCGCAATATCTTTTTAGCTTTTTGTTGAGGCGGGACGCCATCATGTCCACCTGTGGCCTTTCCCAACGAATTACAATCAGCATGAAGACTTCTGGATGAAGTCCCCACTCTCCCGGGTGGAGGTCGTGCCTGCTGAGGAAGTCTGCTTCCCAGTTGTCCACTCCCGGAATGAACACCGCTGACAGTGCTAGCACGTGATTCTCCGCCCATCAAAGAATCCTTGTGGCTTCTGCCATCGCCATCCTGCTTCTTGTGCCGCCCTGTCGGTTTACATGGGTGACCGCCGTGATGTTGTCTGACTGAATCAGCACCGGTTGGTTTTGAAGCAGGGGTTCTGCTTGACTCAGGGCATTGTAAATGGCCCTTAGTTCCAGAATATTTATGTGTAGGGAAGTCTCCTGACTCGACCACTGTCCTTGGAAGTTTCTTCCCTGAGTGACTGCCCCCCAACCTCGGAGGCTTGCATCCGTGGTCACCAGGACCCAGTCCTGAATGCCGAATCTGCGGCCCTCGAGAAGATGAGCACTCTGCAGCCACCACAGCAGAGACACCCTGGCCCTCGGGGACAGGGTGATCAACCGATGCATCTGAAGATGCGATCCAGACCACTTGTCTAACAGATCCCACTGAAAGATCCTTGCATGGAACCTGCCGAAGGGAATTGCTTCATAAGAAGCTACCATCTTTCCCAGGACTCGCGTGCAGTGATGCACCGACACCCGTTTTGGTTTCAGGAGGTCCCTGACCAGAGATGACAATTCCTGGGCCTTCTCCTCCGGGAGAAACACCTTCTTCTGTTCTGTGTCCAGAATCATGCCCAAGAACAGCAGACGCGTCGTAGGAATCAGCTGCGACTTTGGGATATTCAGAATCCAGCCGTGCTGTTGTAGCACTTCCCGTGATAGTGCTACTCCGACTAACAACTGCTCCTTGGACCTTGCCTTTATAAGGAGATCGTCCAAGTACGGGATAATTATAACTCCCTTCTTTCGAAGGAGTATCATCATTTCGGCCATTACCTTGGTAAATACCCTCGGTGCCGTGGACAGACCAAACGGCAACGTCTGGAATTGGTAATGACAGTCCTGTACCACAAACCTGAGGTACTCCTGGTGAGGTGGGTAAATGGGGACATGTAGGTAAGCATCCTTGACGTTCAGTGACACCATAAAATCCCCCTCTTCCAGGCTTGCAATAACCGCCCTGAGCGATTCCATTTTGAACTTGAACTTCCTTATATAAGTGTTCAAGGATTTCAAATTTAGAATGGGTCTCACCGAACCGTCTGGTTTCGGTACCACAAACATTGTGGAATAGTAACCCCGTCCCTGTTGAAGAAGGGGAACTTTGATTATCACCTGCTGAAGGTACAGCTTGTGAATTGCCACCAGTACTACCTCCCTTTCCTTGGGAGCAGCTGGCAAGGCTGATTTGAGGTAACGGCGAGGGGGAGACGCCTCGAACTCCAGCTTGTATCCCTGAGATACCACTGGTAGAACCCAGAGATCCACCTGTGAGCGAACCCACTGGTCGCTGAAGTTCCGGAGAGGCGCCCCCACCGCACCTGGCTCCACCTGTGGAGCCCCAGCGTCATGCGGTGGACTTAGTGGAAGCAGGGGAGGATTTTTGTTCCTGGGAACTGGCTGTCTGGTGCAGCTTTTTCCCTCTACCCCTGCCTCTGGGCAGAAAGGACGCGCCTCTGACCCGCTTGCCTTTCTGAGGCCGAAAGGACTGTACTTGATAATACGGTGCTTTCTTAGGCTGTGAGGGAACCTGAGGTAAAAAAGTCGACTTCCCAGCTGTTGCTGTGGATACGAGGTCCGAGAGACCGTCCCCAAACAATTCCTCACCCTTATAAGGCAAAACCTCCATGTGCCTTTTAGAATCAGCATCACCTGTCCACGGCCGAGTCCATAATACTCTCCTGGCAGAAATGGGCATTGCATTAATTCTAGATGCCAGCCGGCAAATGTCCCTCTGTGCATCCCTCATATATAAGACGACGTCTTTAATATGCTCTATGGTTAGCAAAATAGTATCCCTGTCAAGGGAATCAATGTTATCAGACAGGGAATCAGACCACGCTGCTGCAGCACTACACATCCATGCTGAAGCAATAGCAGGTCTCAGTATAGTACCTGAGTGTGTATATACAGACTTCAGGATAGCTTCCTGCTTTCTATCTGCAGGCTCCTTTAAGGCGGCCGTATCCTGAGACGGCAGTGCCACCTTTTTTGATAAGCGTGTGAGCGCCTTGTCCACCCTAGGGGATGTTTCCCAACGTAACCTGTCCGTTGGCGGGAAAGGGTACGCCATTAGTAACCTCTTAGAAATCACTAATTTCTTATCAGGGGAACACCACGCTTCCTCACACAATTCATTTAATTCATCAGATGGGGGAAAAGTCACTGGCTGCTTTTTCTCCCCAAACATAATACCCTTTTTAGTGGTAACCGGGTTAATGTCAGAAATGTGCAACACATTTTTCAATGCCGTAATCATGCATCGGATGGCCCTTGTGGACTGTACATTTGTCTCATCCTCGTCTACACTGGAGTCAGACTCCGTGTCGACATCTGTGTCTGCCATCTGAGGTAGGGGGCGTTTTTGAGCCCCTGATGGCCTCTGAGACGCCTGGGCAGGTGCGGGCTGAGATGCCGGCTGTCCCAAAGCTGTTACGTCATCGAACCTTTTATGCAAGGAGTTGACACTGTCGGTTAATACCTTCCACATATCCATCCACTCTGGTGTCGGCCCCGCAGGGGGCGACATCACACTTATCGGCTCCTGCTCCGCCTCCACGTAAGCGTCCTCATCAAACATGTTGACACAGCCGTACCGACACACCGCACGCACACAGGGAATGCTCTGACTGAGGACAGGACCCCACAAAGTCCTTTGGGGAGACAGAGAGAGAGAGTATGCCAGCACACACCAGAGCGCTATATAACAGAGGGATTTACACTAACACAAAGTAAATTTTCCCCCAATAGCTGCTTATATCACCTTTTGCGCCTAAATTTATGTGCCCCCCCTCTCTTTTTTACCCTTCTTGTAGTGTATACTGCAGGGGAGAGCCTGGGGAGCGTCCTTCCAGCGGAGCTGTGAAGAGAAAATGGCGCCGGTGTGCTGAGGGAGATAGCCCCGCCCCCTCCGCGGCGGGCTTCTCCCGCTTTTTTAATAATGTTAATGGCGGGGGATTAGGCACATATACAGTTTATAACTGTATTATGTGCACATTTGCCAAAAGGTATACTTATTGCAGCCCAGGGCGCCCCCCCCCAGCGCCCTGCACCCACCAGTGACCGGAGCGTGTGGTGTGCTGTGGGAGTAATGGCACACAGCTGCAGTGCTGTGCGCTACCTTATGGAAGACCGGAGTCTTCAGCCGCCGATTTTCTCCTGGTTCTTCCATCTTCTGGCTCTGCAAGGGGGACGGCGGCGCGGCTCCGGGAACGGACGATCGAGGTCGGGCCCTGTGTTCGATCCCTCTGGAGCTAATGGTGTCCAGTAGCCTTAGAAGCACAAGCTAGCTGCAAGCAGGTAGGTTCGCTTCTCTCCCCTTAGTCCCACGTAGCAGTGAGTCTGTTGCCAGCAGATCTCACTGAAAATAAAAAACCTAACAAATACTTTCTTTTCTAGTAAGCTCAGGAGAGCCCACTAGGTGCATCCAGCTCTGGCCGGGCACAGATTCTAACTGAGGTCTGGAGGAGGGGCATAGAGGGAGGAGCCAGTGCACACCAGATATAGTACCTAATCTTTCTTTTAAGAGTGCCCAGTCTCCTGCGGAGCCCGTCTATTCCCATGGTCCTTACGGAGTACCCAGCATCCACTAGGACGTCAGAGAAATAGAGCTATACTGTAACCATGGGGTTATTTCATTACATGGCATATTCTATTAGATACAGATGCGTCCTTCCTGGTCTAGCCACCATACATATGAGAGCACGGACACTGTAACATAGCATTTCATATACAGATACAGCTGCAGCCGTACACAGGGGAAGGGAAGCTTAGGTTCCAGGGACAGAGGTGGCATAATGTGGGGCTAATTCACATCCTGAAGGTTCATGCGTGAACAGATCGTGCTATACAGGACGCAGTACGGCATCAGACTGTCAGTGACTGCATTCTGATGGCGTTTGGGGGGCGGCGATGGCCTCCGTTTAGGGGGAGGGAAGAGGACAGGGATCTCCGTCATTGGATGGAGATTTCCTGGGCTATAACAAGGATTAGCGATGGGCAGCTTGAACAACCCCAAGGGTGCCGCAAGCCACCGATGGTGTCGCAGTAATCGGATGCTGCGCCCTAGGACGCAGATCACTGCCGCAGGAGGAGGCGTCTACATGTAATAGATGCTGCATCACATACAGAGCTAGCCAACCACTCCTGAACTAGTCCCAATGCGCTCATACCTGTGGTTTCAATTAGAATAGTTTTCAGCAGTAATTAAAAGTCCCAGAATCATTTCCAGGTAATCATTAATTGCGTCTGAGTCAGACTATGACGGGAAACGGTAGTGTGCGGGTTATCTGTGGTCAGGGGCAGAGAGGGGACAGGAAATCCTGCTGGTATCCCGGGCACACATCAGGCGCACCTGGGGCACGCAGCACATTACAATCATTCTGTGCCGAGATTTGCAGGATGGCGGAAAATAAGACATGATGGGAATTGTAAAAATATCACATCCAAGTTCAACTTCCTTCCACCCTTCCCCCAGACCCTGGTTACTAGTCATCCATGTCCTTCTCATTATACAGAGAGCGCAGGAAAGTCGGGACTGCCTCATACTCGTCTCCTCACTGGCTGGAAGCTTTTATCACATTCCATCCACTGTAAGGATAGGATGACACCTCTGAGCTGGCGGGTAAATCCTAGGCAGTGCACCTACCGCAAAGCCGGGAGCGCCCTGTAAATGCCCTTTCTACAGATCCTTATGTCCTTTATATAACCTCTTCTTACAACTAGAGGCACTACTACTGGGTTGGGTTTGATTTGCCGACGGCCACAATAACAAAGATTGTAATCCCGACAGGGAACTATACTTGTCTTTATCCTCTGGACCCCTAACCCCCCCTCCCCAACCCTTGGCGGTGCTGCCTAAACCTAACCCCCACCTAGACCTAACACTTACCCCCGCAGCCTACCCTTAAATCTCTTGGGGGATGGGGGTGGGGCTGCACTACCCTAACCCCTACTCCCCGCAGCCTAAACCTAACCCCCCGGGGCTGCAGCCTAATGTCAGTATTGTATTTCTGTTGATCAATCTCTCGCCCATTCATGTTTAGCACTATATCCTGAGGGGTGGTACATCGGGCTGATGCGGTCACTCGCGCTTAGTGCCATATATCCGGAGGGGCACTACTGGTCTGATGCGGTCACTAACGCTTAGCACCATATATCTGGAGTGGTGCGATCGGGCTGATGCCGTCACTCATGCTTAGCACCATATATCCGGAGTGGCACTACTGGTCTCATGCAGTCACTCACGCTTAGCACCATATATCTGGAGTGGTGCGATCGGGCTGATGCCGTCACTCATACTTAGCACCATATATCCGGAGTGGCACTACTGGTCTGATGCGGTCACTCATGCTTAGCGCCATATATCCGGAGTGGTGCGATCGGACTGAGGCCGTCACTCATGCTTAGCACCATATATCCGAAGTGGCACTATTGGTCTGATGCGGTCACTCACGCTTAGCACCATATATCAAGAGTGGTGCGCTCAGGCTGATGCGGTAACTCACGCATAGCACTATATATCCGGAGTGGAACTTTCGGGCTGATGCTGTCACTCACACGTAGCATATCGGGTTGATTCGGTCACTCACGTAAGAATGCCAAATTGCTTTCTCACAAATATTTAAAATGCCCGCTCTAATAAATATTGTAAACGCCTGCACATCTTATTACCATATCCCATGAATGTGCGCTATACATCGCAAAACACTGCATCCCATAAGAGAAAACAATACACCCACACATTATCTGAGTTCCAAAGCTCATTGATGTATATATTTGTTATTAAAAGGATATGGATTCAATAATATTACAAAGTACAGTATACCTATAGTTACATGATTACAACTCACACAGTAATCAGCTAATACATACAGTTACATGCCATTACATACAGTTTCAGTTACAGGCCAGCGATACAATTACCATTCCCTCCAATGCATCTTATGTCTCTCTCTCTCTTTGTAAATAAATACAGGAACTGATCTGGCAGCAAGTCCATCATCCTCTGAGACCAAAAAGCCCCTGAGCTCCTGTGTGATCAATGTGTTATCTAGTTTCTGGGGGAGGGGTTCACAATGAGTCACCAGTCCCTTTGTATATGGTAATCAGGTTCAGCCTTGAAGACATCCAAAGGGCTGGCATGAGTTTCCTGTTCATTACCTGTTTGGAATATCTATTGTTCTAATAAAAGTGATTTTAGCTTTTATACATTTAATCATAATTCCGTGTTGCAATGTCCTACAACTTAATAACAAGTATCAAATTAATCCACACATTAATCTGGTCGTTTCAATAGTAAACATGACCGGTCTATCTTGTTTCGTTCAAATAATACACATACATGACACCACTCCATCATATACAATTCTAAACCATCATGATGTCTGGCGCTTGATATTATAATTATGTACTGTATGAAATAAGTGGCGAATCCATCTCTGTGGCATGTCCGTGTAAATGCGTGTGTTACCATATATTGCTGTGCTCGCTGCGCGTATTTGCAATTATAGCGACTTATAATGTGTGTAGTTTGTATGTTCTCTTTATGTAATATTTTTTACTTCGACACACGCTTAGCACCATATATCCGGAGTGGTGCAATCGGACCGATGCTGCCACTCACGCTTAGCACTATATATCCAGTGTGGCACTATCGGGCTGATGCCGTTACTCACACGTAGCACCATATATCCGGAATGGCACTATCGGGCTGATGCATTCACTCACGCTAAGCACCATATATGGGAGAGTGGCACTATTGGGCTGATGCAGTCACTCACGCTTAGCACCAAGTACAGGGTAAATAAACATAGCTACATCAGCAGATGACACTGGAATAAGTATCAGGTGGCAGAAGACTGCTGGATTTGGTGCAGCTGAAGATTATTAAAGTAAGAAAAGGGTAAGCACATGAGGGAAGAGGGCCCTGCTCGGGAGAGCTTACATTCGCACCATATATGGGAGAGTGGCACTATCGGGCTGATGCAGTCACTCACGCTTAGCACCATATATTCGGAGTGGCGAGATCGGGCTGATTCGGTCACTCACGCTTAGCACCATATATCCGAAATGGTGCGATCGGGCTGATGTGGTCACTCACGCTTAGCACCATATATTCGGAGTGGCGCGATCGGGCTGATTCGGTCACTCACGCTTAGCACCATATATCCGGAGTGGCACTATCGGGCTGATGCGGTCACTCACGCTTAGCACCACACGTATATCGGAGAGTGGAACTATCGGGCTGATGCCGTCACTCACGCTTAGCACCATATATCCGGAGTGGCACTATCGGGCTGATGCCGTCACTCACGCGTAGCACCATATATCCGGAGTGGTGCGATCGGGCTGATGTGGTCACTCACGCTTAGCACCATATATTCGGAGTGGCGCGATCGGGCTGATTCCGTCACTCATGCTTAGCACCATATATGGGAGAGTGGCACTATTGGGCTGATGCAGTCACTCACGCTTAGCACCATATATTCGGAGTGTCGCAATCGGGCTGATTCGGTCACTCACGCTTAGCACCATATATCCGGAGTGGTGCGATCGGGCTGATGTGGTCACTCACACTTAGCAACATATATTCGGAGTGGCGCGATCGGGCTGATTCGGTCACTCACGATTAGCACCATATATCTGGAGTGGCACTATCGGGCTGAAGCGGACACTCACGCTTAGCACCATACGCATATCGGAGAGTGGCACTATCGGGCTAAAGCGGACACTCACGCTTAGCACCATATATCTGTAGTGGTGCGATCGGGCTGATTCGGTCACTCACGCTTAGCACCATATAACCGGAGGGGCACTATCGGGCTGATGCGGTCACTCACGCTTAGCACCATATATCCGGAGTGGTGCGATCAGGCTGATTCAAACACTTACGCTTAGCACCATATATCCGGAGTGGTGCGATCGGGATGATGCGGTCACTCACGCTTAGCACCATATATTCGGAATGGCACGATCGGGCTGATGCGGTCACTCATGCTTAGCACCATATATCCGGAGTGGTGCAATCGGACTGATGCCGTCACTCACGCTTAGCACTATATATCCGGAGGGGCATTATTGGGCTGATGCGGTCACTCACGTTTAGCACCATATATGGGAGAGTGGCACTATCGGGCTGATGCAGTCACTCACGCTTAGCACCATATATTCGGAGTGCGCGATCGGCTGATTCGGTCACTCACGCTTAGCACTATATATCCGATATGGCGCGATCGAGCTGATTCGGTCACTCACGCTTAGCACCATATATCCGGAGTTGCACTATCGGGCTAATGCGGTCACTCACGCTTAGCACCATACGTATATCGGAGAGTGGAACTATCGGGCTGATGCAGTCACTCACGCTTAGCACCATATATCCGGAGTGGCACTATCGGGCTGATGCGGTCACTCACGCTTAGCACCATATATCCAGAGTGGTGCGATCGGGCTGATGTGGTCACTCACGCTTAGCACCATATGTTCGGAGTGGCGCGATCGGGCTGATTCGGTCACTCATGCTTAGCACCATATATCTGGAGTGGCACTATCGGGCTGATGCGGTCACTCATGCTTAGCACCATATATTCGGAGTGGCGCAATCGGGCTGATTCGGTCACTCACGCTTAGCACCATATAACCGGAGGGGCACTATCGGGCTGATGTGGTCACTCACGCTTAGCACCATATATCCGGAGTGGTGCGATCAGGCTGATTAAAACACTCACGCTTAGCACCATATATCCGGAGTGGTGCGATCGGGATGATGCGGTCACTCACGCTTAGCACCATATATTCGGAGTGGCGCGATCGGGCTGATTCGGTCACTCACGCTTAGCACCATATATCCGGAGTGGCACTATCAGGCTGATGCGGTCACTCACACTTAGCACCATACGTATATCGGAGAGTGGCACTATCGGGCTGATGCCGTCACTCATGCTTAGCACCATATATTCGGAGTGGCACGATTGGGCTGATGCCGTCACTCACGCTTAGCACCAAATATTTGGAGTGGCGCGATCGGACTGATTCGGTCACTCACGCTTAGCACCATATATCTGGAGTGGTGCGATCGGGCTGATTCGGTCACTCACGCTTAGCACCATATAACCGGAGGGGCACTATCGGGCTGATGCAGTCACTCACGCTTAGCACCATATAACCGGAGGGGCACTATCGGGCTGATGCAGTCACTCACGCTTAGCACCATATATCCGGAGTGGTGCGATCAGGCTGATTCAAACACTCACGCTTAGCACCATATATCCGGAGTGGTGCGATCGGGATGATGCGGTCACTCACGCTTAGCACCATATATACAGAGTGGCACGATCGGGCTGATGCGGTCACTCATGCTTAGCACCATATATCAGGAGTGGTGCGATCGGGCTGATGCGGTCACTCACGCTTAGCACCATATATCCGGAGTTGCACTATCGGGCTAATGCGGTCACTCACGCTTAGCACCATACGTATATCGGAGAGTGGAACTATCGGGCTGATGCAGTCACTCACGCTTAGCACCATATATCCGGAGTGGCACTATCGGGCTGATGCGGTCACTCACGCTTAGCACCATATATCCAGAGTGGTGCGATCGGGCTGATGTGGTCACTCACGCTTAGCACCATATATTCGGAGTGGCGCGATCGGGCTGATTCGGTCACTCATGCTTAGCACCATATATCTGGAGTGGCACAATCGGGCTGATGCGGTCACTCATGCTTAGCACCATATATTCGGAGTGGCGCAATCGGGCTGATTCGGTCACTCACGCTTAGCACCATATAACCGGAGGGGCACTATCGGGCTGATGTGGTCACTCACGCTTAGCACCATATATCCGGAGTGGTGCGATCAGGCTGATTCAAACACTCACGCTTAGCACCATATATCCGGAGTGGTGCGATCGGGATGATGCGGTCACTCACGCTTAGCACCATATATTCGGAGTGGCGCGATCGGGCTGATTCGGTCACTCACGCTTAGCACCATATATCCGGAGTGGCACTATCAGGCTGATGCGGTCACTCACACTTAGCACCATACGTATATCGGAGAGTGGCACTATCGGGCTGATGCCGTCACTCATGCTTAGCACCATATATTCGGAGTGGCACGATTGGGCTGATGCCGTCACTCATGCTTAGCACCAAATATTTGGAGTGGCGCGATCGGACTGATTCGGTCACTCACGCTTAGCACCATATATCTGGAGTGGTGCGATCGGGCTGATTCGGTCACTCACGCTTAGCACCATATAACCGGAGGGGCACTATCGGGCTGATGCAGTCACTCACGCTTAGCACCATATAACCGGAGGGGCACTATCGGGCTGATGCAGTCACTCACGCTTAGCACCATATATCCGGAGTGGTGCGATCAGGCTGATTCAAACACTCACGCTTAGCACCATATATCCGGAGTGGTGCGATCGGGATGATGCGGTCACTCACGCTTAGCACCATATATATACGGAGTGGCACGATCGGGCTGATGCGGTCACTCATGCTTAGCACCATATATCAGGAGTGGTGCGATCGGGCTGATGCGGTCACTCACGCTTAGCACCATATATTTGGAGTGGCGCGATCGGGCTGATTCGGTCACTCACGCTTAGCACCATATATCCGGAGTGGTGCAATCGGACTGATCTGATGCCGTCACTCACGCTTAGCGCTATATATCCGGAGGGGCACTATCGGGCTGATGCGGTCACTCACGCTTATTATTATTATTATCCTTTATTTATATGGCGCCACAAGGGTTCCGCAGCGCCCAATTACAGAGTACATAAACAAATAATCAAACAGGAAAACAGCAACTTACAGTTGACGACAATATAGGACAAGTACAGGGTAAATAAACATAGCTACATCAGCAGATGACACTGGAATAAGTATCAGGTGGCAGAAGACTGCTGGATTTGGTGCAGCTGAAGATTATTAAAGTAAGAAAAGGGTAAGCACATGAGGGAAAAGGGCCCTGCTCGGGAGAGCTTACATTCGCACCATATATGGGAGAGTGGCACTATCGGGCTGATGCAGTCACTCACGCTTAGCACCATATATTCGGAGTGGCGAGATCGGGCTGATTCGGTCACTCACGCTTAGCACCATATATCCGAAATGGTGCGATCGGGCTGATGTGGTCACTCACGCTTAGCACCATATATTCGGAGTGGCGCGATCGGGCTGATGCGGTCACTCACGCTTAGCACCATATATCCGGAGTGGCACTATCGGGCTGATGCGGTCACTCACGCTTAGCACCACACGTATATCGGAGAGTGGAACTATCGGGCTGATGCCGTCACTCACGCTTAGCACCATATATCCGGAGTGGCACTATCGGGCTGATGCCGTCACTCACGCGTAGCACCATATATCCGGAGTGGTGCGATCGGGCTGATGTGGTCACTCATGCTTAGCACCATATATTCGGAGTGGCGCGATCGGGCTGATTCGGTCACTCATGCTTAGCACCATATATCTGGAGTGGCACTATCTGGCTGATGCGGTCATTCACGCTTAGCACCATACGTATATCGGAGAGTGGCATTATCGGGCTGATGCCGTCACTCACGCTTAGCACCATATATCTGGAGTGGCACTATCGGACTGATGCCGTCACTCACACGTAGCACCATATATCCGGAGTGGTGCGATCGGGCTGATTCGGTCACTCACGCTTATCACCATAAATCCAGAGTGGCACTATCGGGCTGATGCGGTCACTCACACTTAGCACCATTTATCCGGAGTGGTGCGATCGGGCTGATGTGGTCACTCACGCTTAGCACCATATATTCGGAGTGGCGCGATCGGGCTGATTCGGTCACTCACGCTTAGCACCATATATCTGGAGTGGTGCGATCGGGCTGATTCGGTCACTCACGCTTAGTACCATATAACCGGAGGGGCACTATCGGGCTGATGCGGTCACTCACGCTTAGCACCACATATCGGAAAGTGGCACTATCGGGCTGACGCAGTCACTCACGCTTAGCACCATATATTCGGAGTGGTGCGATCGGGCTGATTCGGTCACTAACGCTTAGCACCATATATTCGGAGTGGCACAATTGGGCTGATGCGGTCACTCAGGCTTAGCACCATATATCCGGAGTGGTGCGATCGGGCTGATGCGGACACTCACGCTTAGCACCATATATTCAGAGTGGCGCGATCGGGCTGATTCGGTCACTCACGCTTAGCACCATATATCCGGAGTGGTGCAATCGGACTGATGCAGTCACTCACGCTTAGCACTATATATCCGGAGGGGCACTATCGGGCTGATGCGGACACTCACGCTTAGTACCATATATTCGAGTGGCGCGATTGGGCTGATGTGGTCACTCACGCTTAGCACCATATATCCGGAGTGGCACTATCGGGTTGATGCCGTCACGTTTAGCACCATATATCCAGAGTGGCACTATCGGGCTGAGACGGTCACTCACGCGTAACACCATAAATCTGGTGTGGTGCGATCGGGCTGATTCCGTCACTCACATGTAGCACCATAAATCCGGAAGGGCACTATCGGGCTGATGTGGTCACTCACGCTTAGCACCATATATCCAGAGTGGCACTATCGGGCTGATGCGGTCACTCACGCTTAGCACCATATATCTGGAGTGGCACTATCGGGCTGATGCGGTCACTCACGCTTAGCACCATATATCCGGAGTGGCACTATTGGGCTAATCCGGTCACTCACGCTTAGCACCATATATCCGGAGTGGCACTTTCGGCTAATGCGGTCACTCACGCGTAACACCATATATCTGGAGTGGTGCGATCGGGCTGATTCCGTCACTCACATGTAGCACCATAAATCCGGAGGGGCACTATTGGGCTGATGCGGTCACTCACACTTAGCACCATATATCTGGAGAGGCACTATCGGGCTGATGCGGTTACGCATGCGTAGCACCATATATCCAGAGTGGTGCGATCAGGCTGATCCGGTCACTTACGCGTAGCACCATATATCTAAAATGGTGCGATCGGGTTGATGCCGTCACTCACACGTAGCACTATATATCCGGTGTGGCATTATCGGCCTGTTGCGGTCACTCGTACTTAGCACCATATATCTGGAGTGGCACTATAAGGCTGATGCGGTCACTTACGCATAGCACCATATATCTGGAGTGGTGTGCTCCGGCTGATGCGGTCACTCACACGTAGCACCATATATCCGGAGTGGCACTATCGGGCTGATGCGGTCACTCACACTTAGCACCATATATCTGGAGAGGCACTATCGGGCTGACGCGGTTACGCATGCGTAGCACCATATATCCGTAGTGGTGCGATCAGGATGATGCGGTCACTCACGCTTAGCACCATATATCCAGAGTGGCACTATCGGGCTGATGCGGTCACCCACGCATAGCACCATATATCTGGAGTGGTACGCTCAGGCTGATGCGGTCACTCACACGTAGCATCATATATCCGGAGTGGCACTATCAGGCTGATGCGTTCACTCACACGTAGCACCATATATCCGGAGAGGCACTATCGGGCTGATGCGGTCACTCATGCTTAGCACCATATATTTGGAGTGGCGCGATCGGACTGATGCCGTCACTCACACGTAGCACCATATATCCGGAGTGGTGCGATCGGGCTGATTCGGTCAATCATGCTTAGCACCATATATCCTGAGTGGTGCAATCGGACTGATGCTGTTACTCAAGCTTAGCACTATATATCTGGTGTGGCACTATCGGGCTGATGCCGTTACTCACACGTAGCACCATATATCCGGAATGGCACTATCGGGCTGATGCGGTCACTCACGCTTAGCACCATATATCGGGGAGTGGCACTATCGGCTGATGCCGTCACTCACGCTTAGCACCATATATTCTGAGTGGCGCGATCGGACTGATTCGGTCACTCACGCTTAGCACCATATATCCGGAGTGGTGCGATCGGGCTGATGCGGTCACTCACGCTTAGCACCATATATCTGCAGTGGTGCCATCGGGCTGATTCGGTCACTCACGCTTAGCACCATATATCCGGAGGGGCACTATCGGGCTGATGCGGTCACTCACTCTTAGCACCATATATGGGAGAGTGGCACTATCGGGCTGATGCAGTCACTCACGCTTAGCACCATATATTCGAAATGTGGCGCGATCGGGCTGATTCGGTCACTCATGCTTAGCACCATACTTATATCGGAGAGTGGCACTATCGGGCTGATGCAGTCACTCACGCTTAGCAACATATATCCAGAGTGGCACTATCGGGCTGATGCGTTCTCTCACGCTTAGCACCATACGTATATCGGAGAGTGGCACTATCGGGCTGATGCGGTCACTCACGCATAGCACCATATATCTGGAGTGGTATGCTCAGGCTGATGCGGTCACTCACACGTAGCACCATATATCCGGAGTGGCACTATTGGGCTGATGCGGTCACTCACACTTAGCACCATATATCTGGAGAGGCACTATCGGGCTGATGCGGTTACGCACGCGTAGCACCATATATCCGGAGTGGTGCGATCGGGATGATGCGGTCACTCACGCTTAGCACCATATATCGAGTGGCACTATCGAGCTGATGCGGTCACCCACGCATAGCACCATATATCTGGAGTGGTACGCTCAGGCTGATGCGGTCACTCACACGTAGCACCATATATCCGGAGAGGCACTATCGGGCTGATGCGGTCACTCATGCTTAGCACCATATATTCGGAGTGGCGCGATAGAACTGATGCCGTCACTCACACGTAGCACCATATATCCGGAGTGGTGCGATCGGGCTGATTCGGTCACTCATGCTTAGCACCATATATCCTGAGTGGTGCAATCGGACTGATGCTGTCACTCACGCTTAGCACTATATATCTGGTGTGGCACTATCGGGCTGATGCCGTTACTCACACGTAGCACCATATAGCCGGAATGGCACTATCGGGCTGATGCGGTCACTCACGCTTAGCACAATATATCGGGGAGTGGCACTATCGGCTGATGCTTTCACTCACGCTTAGCACCATATATTCGGAGTGGCATGATCGGACTGATTCGGTCACTCACGCTTAGCACCATATATCTGGAGTGGTGCGATCGGGCTGATTCGGTCACTCACGCTTAGCACCATATATCCGGAGGGGCACTATCGGGCTGATGCGGTCACTCACGCTTAGCACCGTATATGAGAGAGTGGCACTATCGGGCTGATGCAGTCACTCACGCTTAGCACCATATATTCGGAGTGGCACTATCGGGCTGATGCGGTCACCCACGCATAACACCATATATCTGGAGTGGTACGCTCAGGCTGATGCGGTCACTCACACGTAGCATCATATATCCGGAGTGGCACTATCAGGCTGATGCGTTCACTCACACGTAGCACCATATATCCGGAGAGGCACTATCGGGCTGATGCGGTCACTCATGCTTAGCACCATATATTTGGAGTGGCGCGATCGGACTGATGCCGTCACTCACACGTAGCACCATATATCCGGAGTGGTGCGATCGGGCTGATTCGGTATGCTTAGCACCATATATCCTGAGTGGTGCAATCGGACTGATGCTGTCACTCACGCTTAGCACTATATATCTGGTGTGGCACTATCGGGCTGATGCCGTTACTCACACGTAGCACCATATAGCCGGAATGGCACTATCGGGCTGATGCGGTCACTCACGCTTAGCACCATATATTGGGGAGTGGCACTATCGGCTGATGCTGTCCCTCACGCTTAGCACCATATATTCGGAGTGGCGTGATCGGACTGATTCGGTCACTCACGCTTAGCACCATATATCTGTAGTGGTGCGATCGGGCTGATTCGGTCACTCACGCTTAGCACCATATATCCGGAGGGGCACTATCGGGCTGATGCGGTCACTCACGCTTAGCACCGTATATGAGAGAGTGGCACTATTGGGCTGATGCAGTCACTCACGCTTAGCACCATATATTCGGAGTGGCGCAATCGGGCTGATTCGGTCCCTCATGCTTAGCACCATACTTATATCGGAGAGTGGCACTATCGGGCTGATGACATCACTCACGCTTAGCGCCATATATTCGGAGTGGCGCGATTGGGCTGATGCGGTCACTCACGCTTAGCACCATATATCCGGAGTGGTGCGATCGGGCTGATGCGGTCACTCACGCTTAGCACCATATATCCGGAGGGGCACTATTGGGGTGATTCGGTCACTCACGCTTAGCACCATATATCCGGAGGGGCACTATTGGGCTGATGCAGTCACTCAAGCTTAGCACCATATATTCGGAGTGGCGCGATCGGGCTGATGTGGTCACTCACGCTTAGCACCATATATCTGGAGTGGTGCGATCGGGCTGATTCGGTCACTCACGCTTAGCACTATATATCTGGTGTGGCACTATCGGGCTGATGCCGTTACTCACACGTAGCACCATATATCCGGAATGGCACTATCGGGCTGATGCGGTCACTCACGCTTAGCACCCTATATCGGGGAGTGGCACCATCGGCCGATGCCGTCACTCACGCTTAGCACCATATATTCGGAGTGGCGCGATCGGACTGATTCGGTCACTCACGCTTAGCACCATATATCCGGAGTGGTGCGATCGGGCTGATGCGGTCACTCACGCTAAGCACCATATATCCAGAGGGGCACTATCGGGCTGATGCGGTTACTCACTTTTAGCACCATATATGGGAGAGTGGCACTGTCGGGCTGATGCAGTCACTCACGCTTAGCACCATACATTCGGAGTGGCGCGATCGGGCTGATTCGGTCACTCAGGCTTAGCACCATACTTATATCGGAGAGTAGCACTATCGGGCTGATGCCGTCACTCATGCTTAGCACCATATATCCGGAGTGGTGCGCTCCGGCTGATGCGGTCACTCACACGTAGTACCATATATCCGGAGTGGCACTATTGGGCTGATGCTGTCACTCACACTTAGCACCATATATCTGGAGAGGCACTATCGGGCTGATGCGGTTACGCACGCGTAGCACCGTATATCCGGAGTGGTGCGATCGGGATGATGCGGTCACTCACGATTAGCACCATATATCGAGTGGCACTATCAGGCTGATGCGGTCACCCACGCATAGCACCATATATCTGGAGTGGTATGCTCAGGCTGATGCGGTCACTCACACGTAGCACCATATATCCGGAGTGGCACTATCAGGCTGATTCGGTCACTCACACGTAGCACCATATATCTGGAGTGGTGCAATCGGACTGATGCTGTCACTCAAGCTTAGCACTATATATCTGGTGTGGCACTATCGGGCTGATGCCGTTACTCACACGTAGCACTATATATCTGGAATGGCACTATCGGGCTGATGCGCTCACTCACACTTAGCACCATATATCGGGGAGTGGCACTATCGGCTGATGCCGTCACTCACGCTTAGCACCATATATTTGGAGTGGCGCGATCGGACTGATTCGGTCACTCACGCTTAGCACCATATATCCGGAGTGGTGCGATCGGGCTGATGCGGTCACTCACGCTTAGTACCATATATCTGGAGTGGTGCGATCGGGCTGATTTGGTCACTCACGCTTAGCACCATATATCCGGAGGGGAACTATCGGGCTGATTCGGTCACTCACGCTTAGCACCATACTTATATCGGAGAGTGGCACTATCGGGCTGATGCCGTCACTCACGCTTAGCACCATATATCCGGAGTGGCACTATCGGGCTGATGCGGTCACTCACGCTTAGCACCATACGTATATCGGAGAGTGGCACTATCGGGCTGATGTGGTCACTCACGCTTAGCACAATATATTCGGAGTGGCGCGATCGGGCTGATTCGGTCACTCACGCTTAGCACCATATATCTGGAGTGGTGCGATCGGGCTGATTCGGTCACTCACGCTTAGCACCATATAACCGGAGGGGCACTATCGGGCTGATGCGGTCACTCACGCTTAGCACCACATATCAGAAAGTGGCACTATCGGGCTGATTCGGTCACTAACGCTTAGCACCATATATTCGGAATGGCACAATTGGGC
The DNA here is from genome assembly GCF_028390025.1 of Pseudophryne corroboree. Taxonomy (NCBI): domain Eukaryota; kingdom Metazoa; phylum Chordata; class Amphibia; order Anura; family Myobatrachidae; genus Pseudophryne; species Pseudophryne corroboree. The sequence goes on from NC_086451.1 coordinate 488,441,820, forward strand.
TGATGCGGTCACTCAGGCTTAGCACCATATATCCGGAGTGGTGAGATCGGGCTGATGCGGACACTCACGCTTAGCACCATATATCCTGAGTGGTGCAATCGGACTGATGCTGTCACTCAAGCTTAGCACTATATATCTGGTGTGGCACTATCGGGCTGATGCGATCACTCACGCTTAGCACCATATATGGGAGAGTGGCACTATCGGGCTGATGCAGTCACTCACGCTTAGCACCATATATTCGGAGTGGCGCGATCGGGCTGATTCGGTCACTCACGCTTAGCACCATACTTATATCGGAGAGTGGCACTATCGGGCTGATGCGGTCACTCACGCTTAGCACCATATATCCGGAGTGGCACTATCGGGCTGATGCGGTCACTCACGCTTAGCACCATACGTATATCGGAGAGTGGCACTATCGGGCTGATGTGGTCACTCACGCTTAGCACAATATATTCGGAGTGGCGCGATCGGGCTGATTCGGTCACTCACGCTTAGCACCATATATCTGGAGAGGTGCGATTGGGCTGATTCGGTCACTCACGCTTAGCACCATATAACCGGAGGGGCACTATCGGGCTGATGCGGTCACTCACGCTTAGCACCACATATCAGAAAGTGGCACTATCGGGCTGATTCGGTCACTAACGCTTAGCACCATATATTCGGAGTGGCACAATTGGGCTGATGCGGTCACTCAGGCTTAGCACCATATATCCGGAGTGGTGAGATCGGGCTGATGCGGACGCTCACGCTTAGCACCATATATCCTGAGTGGTGCAATCGGACTGATGCTGTTACTCAAGCTTAGCACTATATATCTGGTGTGGCACTATCGGGCTGATGCCGTTACTCACACGTAGCACTATATATCTGGAATGGCACTATCGGGCTGATGCGCTCACTCACGCTTAGCACCATATATCGGGGAGTGGCACTATCGGCTGATGCCGTCACTCACGCTTAGCACCATATATTTGGAGTGGCGCGATCGGACTGATTCGGTCACTCACGCTTAGCACCATATATCCGGAGTGGTGCGATCGGGCTGATGCGGTCACTCACGCTTAGCACCATATATCTGGAGTGGTGCGATCGGGCTGATTTGGTCACTCACGCTTAGCACCATATATCCGGAGGGGCACTATCGGGCTGATGCGGTCACTCACGCTTAGCACCATATATGGGAGAGTGGCACTATCGGGCTGATGCAGTCACTCACGCTTAGCACCATATATTCGGAGTGGCGCCATCGGGCTGATTTGGTCACTCACGCTTAGCACCATACTTATATCGGATAGTGGCACTATCGGGCTGATGTGGTCACTCACGCTTAGCACAATATATTCGGAGTGGCGCGATCGGGCTGATTCGGTCACTCACGCTTAGCACCATATATCTGGAGAGGTGCGATTGGGCTGATTCGGTCACTCACGCTTAGCACCATATAACCGGAGGGGCACTATCGGGCTGATGCGGTCACACACGCTTAGCACCACATATCAGAAAGTGGCACTATCGGGCTGATTCGGTCACTAACGCTTAGCACCATATATTCGGAGTGGCACAATTGGGCTGATGCAGTCACTCAGGCATAGCACCATATATCCGGAGTGGTGAGATCGGGCTGATGCGGACGCTCACGCTTAGCACCATATATCCTGAGTGGTGCAATCGGACTGATGCTGTCACTCAAGCTTAGCACTATATATCTGGTGTGGCACTATCGGGCTGATGCCGTTACTCACACGTAGCACTATATATCTGGAATGGCACTATCGGGCTGATGCGCTCACTCACGCTTAGCACCATATATCGGGGAGTGGCACTATCGGCTGATGCCGTCACTCACGCTTAGCACCATATATTTGGAGTGGCGCGATCGGACTGATTCGGTCACTCACGCTTAGCACCATATATCCGGAGTGGTGCGATCGGGCTGATGCGGTCACTCACGCTTAGCACCATATATCCGGAGTGGCGCCATCGGGCTGATTCGGTCACTCACGCTTAGCACCATACTTATATCGGAGAGTGGCACTATCGGGCTGATGCCGTCACTCACGCTTAGCACCATATATCCCGAGTGGCACTATCGGGCTGATGCGGTCACTCACGCTTAGCACCATACGTATATCGGAGAGTGGCACTATCGGGCTGATGTGGTCACTCACGCTTAGCACAATATATTCGGAGTGGCGCGATCAGGCTGATTCGGTCACTCACGCTTAGCACCATATATCTGGAGTGGTGCGATCGGGCTGATTCGGTCACTCACGCTTAGCACCACATATCAGAAAGTGGCACTATCGGGCTGATTCGGTCACTCATGCTTAGCACCATATAACCGGAGGGGCACTATCGGGCTGATGCGGTCACTCACGCTTAGCACCACATATCAGAAAGTGGCACTATCGGGCTGATTCGGTCACTAACGCTTAGCACCATATATTCGGAGTGGCACAATTGGGCTGATGCGGTCACTCAGGCTTAGCACCATATATCCGGAGTGGTGAGATCGGGCTGATGCGGACACTCACGCTTAGCACCATATATTCGGAGTGGCGCGATCGGGCTGATTCGGTCACTCACGCTTAGCACCATATATTCGGAGTGGTGCAATCGGACTGATGTCGTCACTCACGCTTAGCACTATATATCCGGAGGGGCACTATCGGGCTGATGCGGTCACTCACGCTTAGCACCATATATGGGAGAGTGGCACTATCTGCCTGATGCAGTCACTCATGCTTAGCACCATATATTCGAGTGGCGCGATTGGGCTGATTCGGTCACTCACGCTTAGCACCATATATCCGGACTGGTGCGATCGGGCTGATGTGGTCACTCACGCTTAGCACCATATAACCGGAGTGGCACTATCGGGTTGATGCCGTCACGCTTAGCACCATATATCCGGAGTGGCACTATCGGGCTGATGCGGTCACTCACGCGTAACACCATAAATCTGGTGTGGTGCGATCGGGCTGATTCCGTCACTCACATGTAGCACCATAAATCCGGAAGGGCACTATCGGGCTGATGTGGTCACTCACGCTTAGCACCATATATCCAGAGTGGCACTATCGGGCTGATGCGGTCACTCACGCTTAGCACCATATATCTGGAGTGGCACTATCGGGCTGATGCGGTCACTCACGCTTAGCACCATATATCCGGAGTGGCACTATTGGGCTAATGCGGTCACTCACGCTTAGCACCATATAACCGGAGTGGCACTTTCGGCTAATGCGGTCACTCACGCGTAACACCATATATCTGGAGTGGTGCGATCGGGCTGATTCCGTCACTCACATGTAGCACCATAAATACGGAGGGGCACTATTGGGCTGATGCGGTCACTCACACTTAGCACCATATATCTGGAGAGGCACTATCGGGCTGATGCGGTTACGCATGCGTAGCACCATATATCCAGAGTGGTGCGATCAGGCTGATCCGGTCACTTACGCGTAGCACCATATATCTAGAGTGGTGCGATCGGGTTGATGCCGTCACTCACACGTAGCACTATATATCCGGTGTGGCATTATCGGCCTGTTGCGGTCACTCGCACTTAGCACCATATATCTGGAGTGGCACTATCAGGCTGATGCGGTCACTTACGCATAGCACCATATATCTGGAGTGGTGTGCTCCGGCTAATGCGGTCACTCACACGTAGCACCATATATCCGGAGTGGCACTATCGGGCTGATGCGGTCACTCACACTTAGCACCATATATCTGGAGAGGCACTATCGGGCTGATGCGGTTACGCATGCGTAGCACCATATATCCGTAGTGGTGCGATCAGGATGATGCGGTCACTCACACGTAGCATCATATATCCGGAGTGGCACTATCAGGCGGATGCGTTCACTCACACGTAGCACCATATATCCGGAGAGGCACTATCGGGCTGATGCGGTCACTCATGCTTAGCACCATATATTTGGAGTGGCGCGATCAGACTGATGCCGTCACTCACACGTAGCACCATATATCTGGAGTGGTGCGATCGGGCTGATTCGGTCACTCATGCTTAGCACTATATATCTGGTGTGGCACTATCGGGCTGATGCCGTTACTCACACGTAGCACCATATATCCGGAATGGCACTATCGGGCTGATGCGCTCACTCACGCTTAGCACCATATATCGGGGAGTGGCACTATCGGCTGATGCCGTCACTCACGCTTAGCACCATATACTCGGAGTGACGCGATCGGACTGATTCGGTCACTCACGCTTAGCACCATATATCCGAAGTGGTGCGATCGGGCTGATGCGGTCACTCACGCTTAGCACCATATATCTGCAGTGGTGCCATCGGGCTAATTCGGTCACTCACGCTTAGCACCATATATCCGGAGGGGCAGTATCGGGCTGATGCGGTCACTCACTCTTAGCACCATATATGGGAGAGTGGCACTATCGGGCTGATGCAGTCACTCACGCTTAGCACCATATATTCGGAGTGGCGCGATCGGGCTGATTCGGTCACTCATGCTTAGCACCATACTTATATCGGAGAGTGGCACTATCGGGCTGATGCCGTCACTCACGCTTAGCACCATATATCCAGAGTGGCACTATCGGGCTGATGCGTTCACTCACGCTTAGCACCATACGTATATCGGAGAGTGGCACTATCGGGCTGATGCGGTCACTCACGCATAGCACCATATATCTGGAGTGGTATGCTCAGGCTGATGCGGTCACTCACACGTAGCACCATATATCCGGAGTGGCACTATTGGGCTGATGCGGTCACTCACACTTAGCACCATATATCTGGAGAGGCACTATCGGGCTGATGCGGTTACGCACGCGTAGCACCATATATCCGGAGTGGTGCGATCGGGATGATGCGGTCACTCACGCTTAGCACCATATATCGAGTGGCACTATCGGGCTGATGCGGTCACCCACGCATAGCACCATATATCTGGAGTGGTACGCTCAGGCTGATGCGGTCACTCACACGTAGCACCATATATCCGGAGAGGCACTATCGGGCTGATGCGGTCACTCATGCTTAGCACCATATATTCGGAGTGGTGCGATAGAACTGATGCCGTCACTCACACGTAGCACCATATATCCGGAGTGGTGCGATCGGGCTGATTCGGTCACTCATGCTTAGCACCATATATCCTGAGTGGTGCAATCGGACTGATGCTGTCACTCACGCTTAGCACTATATATCTGGTGTGGCACTATCGGGCTGATGCCGTTACTCACACGTAGCACCATATAGCCGGAATGGCACTATCGGGCTGATGCGGTCACTCACGCTTAGCACCATATATCGGGGAGTGGCACTATCGGCTGATGCTGTCCCTCACGCTTAGCACCATATATTCGGAGTGGCGTGATCAGACTGATTCGGTCACTCACGCTTAGCACCATATATCTGGAGTGGTGCGATCGGGCTGATGCGGTCACTCACGCTTAGCACCATATATCTGGAGTGGTGCGATCAGGCTGATTCGGTCACTCACGCTTAGCACCATATATCCGGAGGGGCACTATCTGGCTGATGCGGTCACTCACGCTTAGCACCATATATGAGAGAGTGGCACTATCGGGCTGATGCAGTCACTCACGCTTAGCACCATATATTCGGAGTGGCGCAATCGGGCTGATTCGGTCCCTCACGCTTAACACCATACTTATATCGGAGAGTGGCACTATCGGGCTGATGACGTCACTCACGCTTAGCGCCATATATTCGGAGTGGCGCGATTGGGCTGATGCGGTCACTCACGCTTAGCACCATATATCCGGAGTGGTGCGATCGGGCTGATGCGGTCACTCACGCTTAGCACCATATATCCGGAGGGGCACTACTGGGCTGATGCAGTCACTCAAGCTTAGCACCATATATTCGGAGTGGCGCGATCGGGCTGATGTGGTCACTCACGCTTAGCACCATATATCTGGAGTGGTGCGATCGGGCTGATTCGGTCACTCACGCTTAGTTGGACCCCAGCTGAAGTTAGACCCATATCACGAACTGGCTGCAGCATTCTTCTGCCTGGAATTTGTTTTCATACAAAGAGGAGCCGCTGACCGGTGCCTGCAAACGGCACGTAGAGGTGGATACTCGTGGAGCATCGCGACTGAGCAGGTTAAATCACAGCGGGCGCCATTGCAGGTGCCTTTATTTCCCGCAGCTCCAAGCCACTGCGGTGGTCGTCGGGATGCATTTGTGCTGATACCACTTGCTCACATCTCACGTAAAGTTTCCGGTTACAAAAAGCTCATATCCATTCTATTGTTACATGTTGGATCTTCACATCATAAAGATCTTTGATACAAAGTGATTTTCCATTGGGAACAATTAATATATGGGTCTTACCAGCAGCCACACTTGATTCAAAACATTCTTTGACCTCATTAAGCCATATAGCTATAGAGCTTGTTTTTTTACACGTCTGTGCACAGAGTATGCTTAAGTCCACCTCCATGTATTAGAAAGTATACATATTTGTTATTATTTTTTGATGTTTTAAAGACCGGTCTTGTTTTATTATATGTTAATTTATACAATAGTAAATATATTTTGAATTTATCAGGAGTTTGTCATTCTTGTCAGCCATATCTTGTAATTATATAACTATAGCGCAAGAGTTTTTTCAAATTGGTACTCACACGTAGCACCATATATCCGGAATGGCACTATCGGCCGATGCCGTCACTCACGCTTAGCACCATATATTCGGAGTGGCGCGATCGGACTGATTCGGTCACTCACGCTTAGCACCATATATCCGGAGTGGTGCGATCGGGCTGATGCGGTCACTCACGCTAAGCACCATATATCCGGAGGGGCACTATCGGGCTGATGCGGTTACTCACTTTTAGTACCATATATGGGAGAGTGGCACTATCGGGCTGATGCAGTCACTCACGCTTAGCACCATACATTCGGAGTGGCGCTCAGGCTCACCATACATTCGGTCACTCAGGCTTAGCACCATACTTATATCGGAGAGTAGCACTATCGGGCTGATGCCGTCACTCACGCTTAGCACCATATATCCGGAGTGATGCGCTCCGGCTGATGCGGTCACTCACACGTAGTACCATATATCTGGAGAGGCACTATCGGGCTGATGCGGTTACGCACGCGTAGCACCGTATATCCGGAGTGGTGCGATCGGGATGATGCGGTCACTCACGCTTAGCACCATATATCGAGTGGCACTATCAGGCTGATGCGGTCACCCACGCATAGCACCATATATCTGGAGTGGTATGCTCAGGCTGATGCGGTCACTCACACGTAGCACCATATATCCGGAGTGGCACTATCAGGCTGATGTGGTCACTCACACGTAGCACCATATATCCGGAGTGGTGCAATCGGGCTGATTCGGTCACTCATGCTTAGCACCATATATCCTGAGTGGTGCAATCGGACTGATGCTGTCACTCAAGCTTAGCACTATATATCTGGTGTGGCACTATCGGGCTGATGCCGTTACTCACACGTAGCACTATATATCTGGAATGGCACTATCGGGCTGATGCGCTCACTCACGCTTAGCACCATATATCGGGGAGTGGCACTATCGGCTGATGCCGTCACTCACGCTTAGCACCATATATTTGGAGTGGCGCGATCGGACTGATTCGGTCACTCACGCTTAGCACCATATATCCGGAGTGGTGCGATCGGGCTGATGCGGTCACTCACGCTTAGCACCATATATCTGGAGTGGTGCGATCGGGCTGATTTGGTCACTCACGCTTAGCACCATATATCCGGAGGGGCACTATCGGGCTGATGCGGTCACTCACGCTTAGCACCATATATGGGAGAGTGGCACTATCGGGCTGATGCAGTCACTCACGCTTAGCACCATATATTCGGAGTGGCGCCATCGGGCTGATTCGGTCACTCACGCTTAGCACCATACTTATATCGGAGAGTGGCACTATCGGGCTGATGCCGTCACTCACGCTTAGCACCATATATCCCGAGTGGCACTATCGGGCTGATGCGGTCACTCACGCTTAGCACCATACGTATATCGGAGAGTGGCACTATCGGGCTGATGTGGTCACTCACGCTTAGCACAATATATTCGGAGTGGCGCGATCAGGCTGATTCGGTCACTCACGCTTAGCACCATATATCTGGAGTGGTGCGATCGGGCTGATTCGGTCACTCACGCTTAGCACCACATATCAGAAAGTGGCACTATCGGGCTGATTCGGTCACTAACGCTTAGCACCATATATTCGGAGTGGCACAATTGGGCTGATGCGGTCACTCAGGCTTAGCACCATATATCCGGAGTGGTGAGATCGGGCTGATGCGGACACTCACGCTTAGCACCATATATTCGGAGTGGCGCGATCGGGCTGATTCGGTCACTCACGCTTAGCACCATATATTCGGAGTGGTGCAATCGGACTGATGTCGTCACTCACGCTTAGCACTATATATCCGGAGGGGCACTATCGGGCTGATGCGGTCACTCACGCTTAGCACCATATATGGGAGAGTGGCACTATCTGCCTGATGCAGTCACTCATGCTTAGCACCATATATTCGAGTGGCGCGATTGGGCTGATTCGGTCACTCACGCTTAGCACCATATATCCGGACTGGTGCGATCGGGCTGATGTGGTCACTCACGCTTAGCACCATATATCCGGAGTGGCACTATCGGGTTGATGCCGTCACGCTTAGCACCATATATCCGGAGTGGCACTATCGGGCTGATGCGGTCACTCACGCGTAACACCATAAATCTGGTGTGGTGCGATCGGGCTGATTCCGTCACTCACATGTAGCACCATAAATCCGGAAGGGCACTATCGGGCTGATGTGGTCACTCACGCTTAGCACCATATATCCAGAGTGGCACTATCGGGCTGATGCGGTCACTCACGCTTAGCACCATATATCTGGAGTGGCACTATCGGGCTGATGCGGTCACTCACGCTTAGCACCATATATCCGGAGTGGCACTATTGGGCTAATGCGGTCACTCACGCTTAGCACCATATATCCGGAGTGGCACTTTCGGCTAATGCGGTCACTCACGCGTAACACCATATATCTGGAGTGGTGCGATCGGGCTGATTCCGTCACTCACATGTAGCACCATAAATACGGAGGGGCACTATTGGGCTGATGCGGTCACTCACACTTAGCACCATATATCTGGAGAGGCACTATCGGGCTGATGCGGTTACGCATGCGTAGCACCATATATCCAGAGTGGTGCGATCAGGCTGATCCGGTCACTTACGCGTAGCACCATATATCTAGAGTGGTGCGATCGGGTTGATGCCGTCACTCACACGTAGCACTATATATCCGGTGTGGCATTATCGGCCTGTTGCGGTCACTCGCACTTAGCACCATATATCTGGAGTGGCACTATCAGGCTGATGCGGTCACTTACGCATAGCACCATATATCTGGAGTGGTGTGCTCCGGCTAATGCGGTCACTCACACGTAGCACCATATATCCGGAGTGGCACTATCGGGCTGATGCGGTCACTCACACTTAGCACCATATATCTGGAGAGGCACTATCGGGCTGATGCGGTTACGCATGCGTAGCACCATATATCCGTAGTGGTGCGATCAGGATGATGCGGTCACTCACACGTAGCATCATATATCCGGAGTGGCACTATCAGGCGGATGCGTTCACTCACACGTAGCACCATATATCCGGAGAGGCACTATCGGGCTGATGCGGTCACTCATGCTTAGCACCATATATTTGGAGTGGCGCGATCAGACTGATGCCGTCACTCACACGTAGCACCATATATCTGGAGTGGCACTATCGGGCTGATGCAGTCACTCACGCTTAGCACCATACATTCGGAGTGGCGCTCAGGCTCACCATACATTCGGTCACTCAGGCTTAGCACCATACTTATATCGGAGAGTAGCACTATCGGGCTGATGCCGTCACTCACGCTTAGCACCATATATCCGGAGTGATGCGCTCCGGCTGATGCGGTCACTCACACGTAGTACCATATATCTGGAGAGGCACTATCGGGCTGATGCGGTTACGCACGCGTAGCACCGTATATCCGGAGTGGTGCGATCGGGATGATGCGGTCACTCACGCTTAGCACCATATATCGAGTGGCACTATCAGGCTGATGCGGTCACCCACGCATAGCACCATATATCTGGAGTGGTATGCTCAGGCTGATGCGGTCACTCACACGTAGCACCATATATCCGGAGTGGCACTATCAGGCTGATGTGGTCACTCACACGTAGCACCATATATCCGGAGTGGTGCAATCGGGCTGATTCGGTCACTCATGCTTAGCACCATATATCCTGAGTGGTGCAATCGGACTGATGCTGTCACTCAAGCTTAGCACTATATATCTGGTGTGGCACTATCGGGCTGATGCCGTTACTCACACGTAGCACTATATATCTGGAATGGCACTATCGGGCTGATGCGCTCACTCACGCTTAGCACCATATATCGGGGAGTGGCACTATCGGCTGATGCCGTCACTCACGCTTAGCACCATATATTTGGAGTGGCGCGATCGGACTGATTCGGTCACTCACGCTTAGCACCATATATCCGGAGTGGTGCGATCGGGCTGATGCGGTCACTCACGCTTAGCACCATATATCTGGAGTGGTGCGATCGGGCTGATTTGGTCACTCACGCTTAGCACCATATATCCGGAGGGGCACTATCGGGCTGATGCGGTCACTCACGCTTAGCACCATATATGGGAGAGTGGCACTATCGGGCTGATGCAGTCACTCACGCTTAGCACCATATATTCGGAGTGGCGCCATCGGGCTGATTCGGTCACTCACGCTTAGCACCATACTTATATCGGAGAGTGGCACTATCGGGCTGATGCCGTCACTCACGCTTAGCACCATATATCCCGAGTGGCACTATCGGGCTGATGCGGTCACTCACGCTTAGCACCATACGTATATCGGAGAGTGGCACTATCGGGCTGATGTGGTCACTCACGCTTAGCACAATATATTCGGAGTGGCGCGATCAGGCTGATTCGGTCACTCACGCTTAGCACCATATATCTGGAGTGGTGCGATCGGGCTGATTCGGTCACTCACGCTTAGCACCACATATCAGAAAGTGGCACTATCGGGCTGATTCGGTCACTAACGCTTAGCACCATATATTCGGAGTGGCACAATTGGGCTGATGCGGTCACTCAGGCTTAGCACCATATATCCGGAGTGGTGAGATCGGGCTGATGCGGACACTCACGCTTAGCACCATATATTCGGAGTGGCGCGATCGGGCTGATTCGGTCACTCACGCTTAGCACCATATATTCGGAGTGGTGCAATCGGACTGATGTCGTCACTCACGCTTAGCACTATATATCCGGAGGGGCACTATCGGGCTGATGCGGTCACTCACGCTTAGCACCATATATGGGAGAGTGGCACTATCTGCCTGATGCAGTCACTCATGCTTAGCACCATATATTCGAGTGGCGCGATTGGGCTGATTCGGTCACTCACGCTTAGCACCATATATCCGGACTGGTGCGATCGGGCTGATGTGGTCACTCACGCTTAGCACCATATATCCGGAGTGGCACTATCGGGTTGATGCCGTCACGCTTAGCACCATATATCCGGAGTGGCACTATCGGGCTGATGCGGTCACTCACGCGTAACACCATAAATCTGGTGTGGTGCGATCGGGCTGATTCCGTCACTCACATGTAGCACCATAAATCCGGAAGGGCACTATCGGGCTGATGTGGTCACTCACGCTTAGCACCATATATCCAGAGTGGCACTATCGGGCTGATGCGGTCACTCACGCTTAGCACCATATATCTGGAGTGGCACTATCGGGCTGATGCGGTCACTCACGCTTAGCACCATATATCCGGAGTGGCACTATTGGGCTAATGCGGTCACTCACGCTTAGCACCATATATCCGGAGTGGCACTTTCGGCTAATGCGGTCACTCACGCGTAACACCATATATCTGGAGTGGTGCGATCGGGCTGATTCCGTCACTCACATGTAGCACCATAAATACGGAGGGGCACTATTGGGCTGATGCGGTCACTCACACTTAGCACCATATATCTGGAGAGGCACTATCGGGCTGATGCGGTTACGCATGCGTAGCACCATATATCCAGAGTGGTGCGATCAGGCTGATCCGGTCACTTACGCGTAGCACCATATATCTAGAGTGGTGCGATCGGGTTGATGCCGTCACTCACACGTAGCACTATATATCCGGTGTGGCATTATCGGCCTGTTGCGGTCACTCGCACTTAGCACCATATATCTGGAGTGGCACTATCAGGCTGATGCGGTCACTTACGCATAGCACCATATATCTGGAGTGGTGTGCTCCGGCTAATGCGGTCACTCACACGTAGCACCATATATCCGGAGTGGCACTATCGGGCTGATGCGGTCACTCACACTTAGCACCATATATCTGGAGAGGCACTATCGGGCTGATGCGGTTACGCATGCGTAGCACCATATATCCGTAGTGGTGCGATCAGGATGATGCGGTCACTCACACGTAGCATCATATATCCGGAGTGGCACTATCAGGCGGATGCGTTCACTCACACGTAGCACCATATATCCGGAGAGGCACTATCGGGCTGATGCGGTCACTCATGCTTAGCACCATATATTTGGAGTGGCGCGATCAGACTGATGCCGTCACTCACACGTAGCACCATATATCTGGAGTGGTGCGATCGGGCTGATTCGGTCACTCATGCTTAGCACTATATATCTGGTGTGGCACTATCGGGCTGATGCCGTTACTCACACGTAGCACCATATATCCGGAATGGCACTATCGGGCTGATGCGCTCACTCACGCTTAGCACCATATATCGGGGAGTGGCACTATCGGCTGATGCCGTCACTCACGCTTAGCACCATATACTCGGAGTGACGCGATCGGACTGATTCGGTCACTCACGCTTAGCACCATATATCCGAAGTGGTGCGATCGGGCTGATGCGGTCACTCACGCTTAGCACCATATATCTGCAGTGGTGCCATCGGGCTAATTCGGTCACTCACGCTTAGCACCATATATCCGGAGGGGCAGTATCGGGCTGATGCGGTCACTCACTCTTAGCACCATATATGGGAGAGTGGCACTATCGGGCTGATGCAGTCACTCACGCTTAGCACCATATATTCGGAGTGGCGCGATCGGGCTGATTCGGTCACTCATGCTTAGCACCATACTTATATCGGAGAGTGGCACTATCGGGCTGATGCCGTCACTCACGCTTAGCACCATATATCCAGAGTGGCACTATCGGGCTGATGCGTTCACTCACGCTTAGCACCATACGTATATCGGAGAGTGGCACTATCGGGCTGATGCGGTCACTCACGCATAGCACCATATATCTGGAGTGGTATGCTCAGGCTGATGCGGTCACTCACACGTAGCACCATATATCCGGAGTGGCACTATTGGGCTGATGCGGTCACTCACACTTAGCACCATATATCTGGAGAGGCACTATCGGGCTGATGCGGTTACGCACGCGTAGCACCATATATCCGGAGTGGTGCGATCGGGATGATGCGGTCACTCACGCTTAGCACCATATATCGAGTGGCACTATCGGGCTGATGCGGTCACCCACGCATAGCACCATATATCTGGAGTGGTACGCTCAGGCTGATGCGGTCACTCACACGTAGCACCATATATCCGGAGAGGCACTATCGGGCTGATGCGGTCACTCATGCTTAGCACCATATATTCGGAGTGGTGCGATAGAACTGATGCCGTCACTCACACGTAGCACCATATATCCGGAGTGGTGCGATCGGGCTGATTCGGTCACTCATGCTTAGCACCATATATCCTGAGTGGTGCAATCGGACTGATGCTGTCACTCACGCTTAGCACTATATATCTGGTGTGGCACTATCGGGCTGATGCCGTTACTCACACGTAGCACCATATAGCCGGAATGGCACTATCGGGCTGATGCGGTCACTCACGCTTAGCACCATATATCGGGGAGTGGCACTATCGGCTGATGCTGTCCCTCACGCTTAGCACCATATATTCGGAGTGGCGTGATCGGACTGATTCGGTCACTCACGCTTAGCACCATATATCTGGAGTGGTGCGATCGGGCTGATGCGGTCACTCACGCTTAGCACCATATATCTGGAGTGGTGCGATCAGGCTGATTCGGTCACTCACGCTTAGCACCATATATCCGGAGGGGCACTATCTGGCTGATGCGGTCACTCACGCTTAGCACCATATATGAGAGAGTGGCACTATCGGGCTGATGCAGTCACTCACGCTTAGCACCATATATTCGGAGTGGCGCAATCGGGCTGATTCGGTCCCTCACGCTTAACACCATACTTATATCGGAGAGTGGCACTATCGGGCTGATGACGTCACTCACGCTTAGCGCCATATATTCGGAGTGGCGCGATTGGGCTGATGCGGTCACTCACGCTTAGCACCATATATCCGGAGTGGTGCGATCGGACTGATGCGGTCACTCACGCTTAGCACCATATATCCGGAGGGGCACTACTGGGCTGATGCAGTCACTCAAGCTTAGCACCATATATTCGGAGTGGTGCGATCGGGCTGATGCGGTCACTCACGCTAAGCACCATATATCCGGAGGGGCACTATCGGGCTGATGCGGTTACTCACTTTTAGTACCATATATGGGAGAGTGGCACTATCGGGCTGATGCAGTCACTCACGCTTAGCACCATACATTCGGAGTGGCGCTCAGGCTCACCATACATTCGGTCACTCAGGCTTAGCACCATATTTATATCGGAGAGTAGCACTATCGGGCTGATGCCGTCACTCACGCTTAGCACCATATATCCGGAGTGATGCGCTCCGGCTGATGCGGTCACTCACACGTAGTACCATATATCTGGAGAGGCACTATCGGGCTGATGCGGTTACGCACGCGTAGCACCGTATATCCGGAGTGGTGCGATCGGGATGATGCGGTCACTCACGCTTAGCACCATATATCGAGTGGCACTATCAGGCTGATGCGGTCACCCACGCATAGCACCATATATCTGGAGTGGTATGCTCAGGCTGATGCGGTCACTCACACGTAGCACCATATATCCGGAGTGGCACTATCAGGCTGATGTGGTCACTCACACGTAGCACCATATATCCGGAGTGGTGCAATCGGGCTGATTCGGTCACTCATGCTTAGCACCATATATCCTGAGTGGTGCAATCGGACTGATGCTGTCACTCAAGCTTAGCACTATATATCTGGTGTGGCACTATCGGGCTGATGCCGTTACTCACACGTAGCACTATATATCTGGAATGGCACTATCGGGCTGATGCGCTCACTCACGCTTAGCACCATATATCGGGGATTGGCACTATCGGCTGATGCCGTCACTCACGCTTAGCACCATATATTCGGAGTGGCGCGATCGGACTGATTCGGTCACTCACGCTTAGCACCATATATCCGGAGTGGTGCGATCGGGCTGATGCGGTCACTCACGCTTAGCACCATATATCTGGAGTGGTGCGATCGGGCTGATTTGGTCACTCACGCTTAGCACCATATATCAGGAGGGGCACTATCGGGCTGATGCGGTCACTCACGCTTAGCACCATATATGGGAGAGTGGCACTATCGGGCTGATGCAGTCACTCACGCTTAGCACCATATATTCGGAGTGGCGCGATCGGGCTGATTCGGTTACTCACGCTTAGCACCATACTTATATCGGAGAGTGGCACTATCGGGCTGATGCCGTCACTCACGCTTAGCACCATATATCCGGAGTGGCACTATCGGGCTGATGCGGTCACTCACGCTTAGCACCATACGTATATCGGAGAGTGGCACTATCGGGCTGATGTGGTCACTCACGCTTAGCACAATATATTCGGAGTGGCGCGATCGGGCTGATTCGGTCACTCACGCTTAGCACCATATATCTGGAGTGGTGCGATCGGGCTGATTCGGTCACTCACGCTTAGCACCATATAACCGGAGGGGCACTATCGGGCTGATGCGGTCACTCACGCTTAGCACCACATATCAGAAAGTGGCACTATCGGGCTGATTCGGTCACTAACGCTTAGCACCATATATTCGGAGTGGCACAATTGGGCTGACGCGGTCACTCAGGCTTAGCACCATATATCCGGAGTGGCGCGATCGACCTGATTCGGTCACTCATGCTTAGCACCATACTTATATCGGAGAGTGGCACTATCGGGCTGATGCCGTCACTCACGCTTAGCACCATATATCCGGAGTGGCACTATCGGGCTGATGCGGTCACTCACGCTTAGCACCATACGTATATCGGAGAGTGGCACTATCGGGCTGATGCGGTCACTCACGCTTAGCGCCATATATTGGGAGTGGCGTGATTGGGCTGATGCGGTCACTCACGCTTAGCACCATATATCCGGAGTGGTGCTATCGGACTGGTGCGGTCACTCACGCTTAGCACCATATATCCAGTGTGGAACTATCGGGCTGATGCCGTTACTCACACGTAGCACCATATATCCGGAATGGCACTATCGGGCTGATGCAGTCACTCATGCTTAGCACCATATATCCGGAGTGGTGCGATCGGGCTGATGCGGTCACTCACGCTTAGCACCATATATTCGGAGTGGCGCGATTGGGCTGATGCGGTCACTCATGCTTAGCACCATATATCCGGAGTGGTGCAATCGGACTGATGCGGTCACTCACGCTTAGCACCATATATCCGGTGTGGCACTATCGGGCTGATGCCGTTACTCACACGTAGCACCATATATCCGGAATGACACTATCGGGCTGATGCAGTCACTCATGCTTAGCACCATATATTCGGAGTGGCGCGATCGGGCTGATGTGGTCACTCACGCTTAGCACCATATATCTGGAGTGGTGCGATCGGGCTGATTCGGTCACTCACGCTTAGCACCATATATCCGGAGGGGCACTATTGGGCTGATTCAGTCATTCACGCTTAGCACCATATATCCGGAGGGGCACTATTGGGCTGATGCAGTCACTCAAGCTTAGCACCATATATTCGGAGTGGCGCGATCGGGCTGATGTGGTCACTCACGCTTAGCACCATATATCTGGAGTGGTGCGATCGGGCTGATTCGGTCACTCACGCTTAGCACTATATATCTGGTGTGGCACTATCGGGCTGATGCCGTTACTCACACGTAGCACCACATATCCGGAATGGCACTATCGGGCTGATGCGGTCACTCACGCTTAGCACCATATATCGGGGAGTGGCACTATCGGCTGATGCCGTCACTCACGCTTAGCACCATATATTCGAAGTTGCGTGATCGGACTGATTCGGTCACTCACGCTTAGCACCATATATCCGGAGTGGTGCGATCGGGCTGATGCGGTCACTCACGCTTAGCACCATATATCTGGAGTGGTGCGATCGGGCTGATTCGGTCACTCACGCTTAGCACCATATATCCGGAGGGGCACTATCGGGCTGATGCGGTCACTCACTCTTAGCACCATATATGGGAGAGTGGCACTATCGGGCTGATGCAGTCACTCACGCTTAGCACCATACTTATATCGGAGAGTGGCACTATCAGGCTGATGCCGTCACTCACGCTTAGCACCATATATCCGTAGTGGCACTATCGGGCTGATGCGGTCACTCACGCTTAGCACCATATATCGAGTGGCACTATCGGGCTGATGCGGTCACCCACGCATAGCACCATATATCTGGAGTGGTACGCTCAGGCTGATGCGGTCACTCACACGTAGCACCATATATCCGGAGTGGCACTATTGGCTGATGCCGTCACTCTCACTTAGCACCATATATTCGGAGTGGTGCGATCGGACTGATTTGGTCACTCACGCTTAGCACCATATATCCGGAGTGGTGCGATCGGGCTGATGCGGTCACTCACGATTAGCACCATATATCTGGAGTGGTGCGATCGGGCTGATTCGGTCACTCACGCTTTGCACCATATATCCGGAGGGGCACTATCGGGCTGATGCGGTTACTCACGCTTAGCACCATATATGGGAGAGTGGCACTATCGGGCTGATGCAGTCACTCATGCTTAGCACCATATATTCGGAATGGCGCGATCGGGCTGATTCGGTCACTCACGCTTAGCACAATACTTATATCGGAGAGTGGCACTATCGGGCTGATGCCGTCACTCACGCTTAGCACCATATATCCGGAGTGGCACTATCGGGCTGATGCGGTCACTCACGCTTAGCACCATATATCTGGAGAGGCACTATCGGGCTGATGCGGTTACGCATGCATAGCACCATATATCCGGAGTGGTGCGATCGGGATGATGCGGTCACTCACGCTTAGCATCATATATCGAGTGGCACTATCGGGCTGATGCGGTCACCCACGCATAGCACCATATATCTGGAGTGGTACGCTCAGGCTGATGCGGTCACTCACACGTAGCACCATATATCCGGAGTGGCACTATCGGCTGATGCCGTCACTCACACTTAGCACCATATATTCGGAGTGGCGCGATCGGACTGATTCGGTCACTCACGCTTAGCACCATATATCCGGAGTGGTGCGATCGGGCTGATGCGGTCACTCACGCTTAACACCATATATCCAGAGGGGCACTATCGGGCTGATGCGGTTACTCACTTTTAGCACCATATATGGGAGAGTGGCACTATCGGGCTGATGCAGTCACTCACGCTTAGCACCATATATTCGGAGTGGCGCGATCGGGCTGATTCGGTCAATCACGCTTAGCACCATATATCCGGAGTAGCACTATTGGGCTGATGCGGTCACTCACGCTTAGCACCATATGTATATCGGAGAGTGGCACTATCGGGCTGATGCGGTCACTCACGCATAGCATCATCTATCTGGAGTGGTGCGCTCCGGATGATGCGGTCACTCACACGTAGTACCATATATCCGGAGTGGCACTATTGGGCTGATGCGGTCACTCACACTTAGCACCATATATCTGGAGAGGCACTATCGGGCTGATGCGGTTACGCATGCGTAGCACCGTATATCCGGAGTGGTGCGATCGGGATGATGCGGTCACTCACGCTTAGCACCATATATCGAGTGGCACTATCAGGCTGATGCGGTCACCCACGCATAGCACCATATATCTGGAGTGGTACGCTCAGGCTGATGCGGTCACTCACACGTAGCACCATATATCCGGAGTGGCACTATCAGGCTGATGCGGTCACTCACACGTAGCACCATATATCCGGAGTGGTGCAATCGGGCTGATTTGGTCACTCATGCTTAGCACCATATATCCTGAGTGGTGCAATCGGACTGATGCTGTCACTCACGCTTAGCACTATATATCTGGTGTGGCACTATCGGGCTGATGCCGTTACTCACACGCAGCACTATATATCTGGAATGGCACTATCGGGCTGATGCGGTCACTCACGCTTAGCACCATATATCGGGGAGTGGCACTATCGGCTGATGCCGTCACTCACGCTTAGCACCATATATTCGGAGTGGCGCGATCGGACTGATTCGGTCACTCACGCTTAGCACCATATATCCGGAGTGGTGTGATCGGGCTGATGCGGTCACTCACGCTTAGCACCATATATCTGGAGTGGTGCGATCGGGCTGATTTGGTCACTCACGCTTAGCACCATATATCCGGAGTGGTGCGATCGGGCTGATGCGGTCACTCACGCTTAACACCATATATCCAGAGGGGCACTATCGGGCTGATGCGGTTACTCACTTTTAGCACCATATATGGGAGAGTGGCACTATCGGGCTGATGCAGTCACTCACGCTTAGCACCATATATTCGGAGTGGCGCGATCGGGCTGATTCGGTCAATCACGCTTAGCACCATATATCCGGAGTGGCACTATTGGGCTGATGCGGTCACTCACGCTTAGCACCATATGTATATCGGAGAGTGGCACTATCGGGCTGATGCGGTCACTCACGCATAGCATCATCTATCTGGAGTGGTGCGCTCCGGATGATGCGGTCACTCACACGTAGTACCATATATCCGGAGTGGCACTATTGGGCTGATGCGGTCACTCACACTTAGCACCATATATCTGGAGAGGCACTATCGGGCTGATGCGGTTACGCATGCGTAGCACCGTATATCCGGAGTGGTGCGATCGGGATGATGCGGTCACTCACGCTTAGCACCATATATCGAGTGGCACTATCAGGCTGATGCGGTCACCCACGCATAGCACCATATATCTGGAGTGGTACGCTCAGGCTGATGCGGTCACTCACACGTAGCACCATATATCCGGAGTGGCACTATCAGGCTGATGCGGTCACTCACACGTAGCACCATATATCCGGAGTGGTGCAATCGGGCTGATTTGGTCACTCATGCTTAGCACCATATATCCTGAGTGGTGCAATCGGACTGATGCTGTCACTCACGCTTAGCACTATATATCTGGTGTGGCACTATCGGGCTGATGCCGTTACTCACACGTAGCACTATATATCTGGAATGGCACTATCGGGCTGATGCGGTCACTCACGCTTAGCACCATATATCGGGGAGTGGCACTATCGGCTGATGCCGTCACTCACGCTTAGCACCATATATTCGGAGTGGCGCGATCGGACTGATTCGGTCACTCACGCTTAGCACCATATATCCGGAGTGGTGTGATCGGGCTGATGCGGTCACTCACGCTTAGCACCATATATCTGGAGTGGTGCGATCGGGCTGATTTGGTCACTCACGCTTAGCACCATATATCCGGAGGGGCACTATCGGGCTGATGCGGTCACTCACGCTTAGCACCATATATGGGAGAGTGGCACTATCGGGCTGATGCAGTCACTCACGCTTAGCACCATATATTCAGAGTGGCGCGATCGGGCTGATTCGGTCACTCACGCTTAGCACCATACTTATATCGGAGAGTGGCACTATCGGGCTGATGCAGTCACTCACGCTTAGCACCATATATTCGGAGTGGCGCAATCGGGCTGATTCGGTCACTCACGCTTAGCACCATACTTATATCGGAGAGTGGCACTATCGGGCTGATGCCGTCAATCACGCTTAGCACCATATATCCGGAGTGGTGCAATCGGACTGATGCGGTCACTCACGCTTAGCACCATACATCCGGTGTGGCACTATCGGGCTGATGCCGTTACTCACACTTAGCACCATATATCCGGAATGGCACTATTGGGCTGATGCAGTCACTCATGCTTAGCACCATATATTCGGAGTGGCGCGATCGGGCTGATGTGGTCACTCACGCTTAGCACCATATATCCGGAGGGGCACTATTGGGCTGATTCGGTCACTCACGCTTAGCACCATATATCCGGAGGGACACTATTTATAACCATGTGACTAGCTCCTCCCCTACTATGTTCCCCCTCCAAGCCAGTCTAGTGAAAACTGTGCCAGAGGAGAGCTGGAAGAGACCAACGTTAAGGTAGAGGAGGTTAGTGACGCCCTGTAAACCAGGATAACATGAAACAAACCTGGAACAGAACCTAACAAGCAGTCACATAGTGATCTGCAAACCATTAAGCGAAAAAGGAGGAAACAGCGCTGGGCGGGCATCCAGTGGCCCCTGTGGAATCGGAGAAAGGGATTTATCGGTAAGTACCAAAATCCTGATTTCTCCTTCATCCACTAGGAGACACTGGAGCGCAGTTACAATGGGGACGTCCCAGAGCTCCCAAGACGGGCGCGAGAGCGCTGAGAGTCCTTTAAAACCGCTCGGCCAAACTGTGACGCAGAGGCCGCAAAAATGTCAAATCTGTAGAATTTGACAAACGTATGTCGGCCCGACCAAGTAGCCGCCCGACATAAAGTAGTCATGGAGACCCCACGAGCAGCCGCCCATGAAGGCCCCACAGAACGCGTAGAGTGCGCCGCAACTGAAGACGGAGGTTCCCGAGAGGCTGCCAAATAAGCTTGTCTGATGGTCAGCCGAATACCCGAGACAAGGTCTGCTTAGAAGCCGGCCAACCACGGCGAGCAGCATCGTATAGAACAAATAAGGAATCGGACTTCCGAATAGCCGAAGTCTTATCTACATAGATCCTGAGCGCCCTGACAACGTCCAATGATCTCGAATCTGGAGAGTCCTCCGAGAGGGTCAGAACCACAAGTGGTTGATTGATGTGAAAATCGGACACCACCTTAGGAAGAAAAGACATGCGAGTACGGAGCTCGGCCCTATCAGCATGAAACACCAGGTAAGGAGGTCGACAAGAGAGAGCCCCAAGTTCCGACACCCGTCTGGCCGAAGCGAGAGCTAGGAGAAGGACCACCTTCCAGGTGAGATATTTCATCTCCACTGACTCCAGAGGCTCAAACAATGAAGATTGCAGAAAAGAGAGGACCAGAATGAGGTCCCATGGCGCTGTCGGAGGGCGAAAGGGAGGCTGTATTCGAAGAACCCCCTGAAAGAAAGTCTGAACTTCCAGCAGCAAGGCTAACTTCTGGAAGAAAACCAAAAGAGCCGAGACCTGCACCTTCAGTGAACCCAGGCTTAAGCCTGCCGAGAAACCCGCCTGCAAAAAACTGAGAAGGCGGGCTAAGTGAAAAACCGAAGGAGCAACCTCACAACGTTCACACCAGGCCACATAGGCCTTCCAAATACGGTAGTAGTGAGACGATGTGACTGACTTTCTAGCCCGAAGCATCGTTGGTATAACCGTACGAGGAATCCCCTTTTTTCAAGATGGCCTTCTCAACAGCCACGCCGTCAAACGTAGCCTGCGTAAGTCTGGATAAAGAAAAGGACCCTGTTGTAGAAGATCGTCACGTAGTGGTAGGGGCTAAGGCTCGGCCACTGACAACAGGTGTAGGGTGGAGTACCAAGCCCTGCGTGGCTAATCTGGAGCCACCAGGTGGACCAGAGCGTTCTCTCTCTTGATGCGTTGCAGAACCAGAGGCAACAGCGGGAAAGGAGGAAAGAGGTAAACGAACTGGAAATTCCAAGGAGCCATGAGTGCATCCACGCCCGCCGCCGCCGGGTCCCTTGTTCGAGAGTAATAAAGAGGCAGCTGATGGTTCAGGCGGGACGCCATGAGGTCGATCTGTGGTTTTCCCCACTGGCGGACCAACTGCCAAAACACCTGGGGATGGAGTGACCACTCTCCCGGGTGCATGTCCCGTCAGCTGAGATAATCGGCTTCCCAATTGTCCACTTCTGGAATGAATATCGCCGAGAAGGACAGAGCATACTCATCCGCTCAGAGAAGGATGTTGGTGACCTCCCTCATCGCTGCACGGCTGCGAGTGCTGCCCTGACGGTTGATGTATGCTACCGTCGTGGTGTTGTCGGACTGAACTCTGACCGCTCGACCGCGCAGCAGGTGATGCGCCTGAAGCAGGGCGTTGTATACCGCCTGTAATTCAAGAATGTTTATGGGGAGAGCGGATTCGTGGATCGACCAGCGCCCCTGAAAACGATGTTCGAGGATTCGTGGATCGACCAGCGCCCCTGAAAACGATGTTCGAGGGTCACTGCCCCCCATCCTCGCAGACTTGCGTCCGTGGTGAGGAGAGTCCAATCCCACACTCCGAACCGCCTTCCTTCCAACAGATGTGCCGACTGGAGCCACCAGAGAAGCGACGACCTTGCCTTTGGAGATAGCATCACCCGCTGATGAAGGAACAGATGAGAACCTGACCACTGATGTAGAAGACACAGCTGAAACGGTCGAGAGTGGAAGCGACCGTACGGAAGAGCTTCGAACGTCGCTACCATCTTTCCTAGAAGACGAATGCACAGATACACTGACACCCGACGGTGTCGAAGTACCGACCTTACCAGCGTCTGCAGAGACAGGATCTTGTCCTGAGGAAGGAATACCCTCTGACGGACCGTGTCGAGAATCATCCCTAAAAACAGCAACCGTTGTGAGGGGCATAACTGAGACTTCGGGAAGTTCAGGATCCACCTGTGCCGAATCAGAAGGTCCTGCGTTATCCGGATATTCTGAAGTAACAGTTCTGCCGAGCGCGCCTTTATGAGCAGATCGTCCAGATAGGGAACAATCGTCACACCCTGCTTTCGAAGGAGGGCCATCATGACCGCCATGACCTTTGCGAATACTCTGGGAGCAGAAGAGAGACCGAACGGAAGAGCCTGGAACTGGAAATGAGCGTCCTGAATCGCAAACCGGAGAAAGGCCTGATGAGGCCAAATGGGAACATGTAAGTATGCATCCTTGATGTCTAAGGACGCCAGAAACTCGTTTTGCTCCAAACCCGCAATAACAGACTGGAGGGACTCCATCTTGAACTTGAATACTCTCAAATACGGATTGAGATCCTTCAAGTTCAGGATTGGTCTGACCGAGCTGTCCGGCTTCGGTACGAGAAACAGGCTTGAGTAATAGCCCTGTTTCCGAAGATGAGCGGGAACAGGGATCAGTACCTTTGCGGATAGAAGCTTCTTGACCGCTGCCTGTAAGGCAACTCTTCTGTTGTCGGAAACTGGTAAACCCGTGGTAAAAAACCGCTGGGGCGGTCGGGTTTGAAAATCGAGCTTGTAACCGCAAATTATGAGGTCCCTGACCCAAGCATCTGGACAGGACTGTACCCAGACTTCCCTGAAGTCCCACAGACGAGCTCCCACCCTGTGGTCTCCCAGGTGGGAGGGAAGCCCGTCATGCGGTGGTAGTGGTGGAGAAGTTAACCTCTGACTGGGTTGAGGCTGTGGAACCTCTGCCTCTACCCCTATGGCCACGGGAGGCGGAAGCTCCTCCCCTGGCCTGGCCTCGAAATCTGGAAGGGGAACAAAAGGATCGAAAGGAGGGACCCCTATAGGGCCTGCGAGGGGATGGAGCAGCAGAAGGAAGATAAGTCGACTTACCTCCGGTGGCCTGAGAAATCCAGGCATCCAGACCCTTACCAAAGAGGACCTCTCCCGTAAAGGGCAAAGCTTCTGCCGCCCGTTTGGACTCCGTATCCGCTTGCCACTGCCAGAGAGCTCTGCGGGCCGAAATAGTCCTTGGAAGCCTCGCAAAGATAAAGGGCTGATTCACGGATGTGTTCTGCCAACTGAATCAACTGATCCGCCGGCAAATCATCCCGAATTCCAGAGGACAATTGCTCCGCCCAAGCTTCCATCGCTTTGTTGACCCAAGAACTTACCTGCGCCGGGCGATGTAATACCCCTGCCGCTGAGTAAATAGTTTTCAAGGTGGATTCCAACTTCCTGTCCGACGCCTCCTTAAGCGAAGTCGCTCCAGGAACCGGCAGACCCGTCTTCTTGGACAGATGAGACACCGAAGGATCCACAATCGGAGAGGTCTCATAACGCGTCCTGCTATCTGCGGGAAAAGGATAGGAAGACAACAGTTTTCTTGATACCTGAAACTTCGCGTCTGGATGTTTCCAGGCTGCCGTGATGAGCGCATCTAGCTCCTCCGAAACTGGAAACGTCACCGGCAAGCATTGGTTGGTGCCAAACCGTGAAGGGCGTAAGGCGTTCTGCTCCGTCTCCTCCACCTGTAATACTGAGCGAATAGCAGTAATAAGAGCCTTTATACCCTGAGCTACTGGTTTAGCGTCCTCGTACACCTGATCGTCATCAGTATCCTGTATATCTACCACCGCCTCATCTAATACAGGCATATCATCGTCAGAGTCCTGCAACACAGAGGCTAGCAATCTCTTTTTAGAAGCCTGTGGGGGGGGGGGGGGGGACTAAAGGACGGGGCTTGGGTAGGGATTACAGCCCTAGAGAGACCTTCCACTAATCTTGTCAGGGAAACAGCCCATGCTGGTTCTGGCTCCGGTACCGGGACAGGCTGTCGGACCCGGGTCGCCTCTCTATCTTCCCGAGAGGCCTTCAGTTCCCTAATCAGCAGGGACATAACTTCTGTGAGCTGTGCTGTCCATGCAGGGGTGCTCTGGGGTTCTGATGAGGGCTGGGCAGATGGCTCTGACCCACCTTCCTCACCTAAAAGGTGCCCGTTTCTGTGCTGCCTTGGAGCCTTTGCTTGTCATGTCAGCAGTAACCCTCCCACCCAAATACAGTAATAAGCAGAAAGGCGGGGGGTGGGGGGGGGGAGCAGGGAGAAACGCAGCCACAGCAGAGTGTACACAGCCCTAATAAAGTAAAAGTGCCCCCTGTCCCCACTGTAATACGCTCACTGTGACCGGAGTGCTATTATCTCCCGCGTTGCAGCCTGAAGGAAATGGCCGCCAGCGTGCGCTGAGCCCAGCGGAGGAGAGTGGGACTAAGCTCCGCCCCCTCCGTAAAGGCGCCAGATTCAAAACTGCTTCGCGCCTCCAGCGGGATCCCCGTGCAGGCTCTGTGAGCCGCGCCGAGCGGGCAATCCAGCAGGGGGAGCCGGGGGGTGGGTTGGGTGCGAGCCGCGGCCGCCGGGACCAGCAATCAGAGCGGGGGAGCGGGTACTGTGCGCCACGGCCGCCGGGACCCTTCAGAACGGAGGGCGGGGAGTGTGAGGCCACCGGGGGATGCAAAGAGGAGAAGCGGGGAGCCGGATAAATAAATCAAAGTCCCAAGGCATATCCGCACTGTATATATCTAGTACGTTTTCCTCTATGCTGGGACCCGAGCACATAAAAAAGGCACAGCTTTTTACTCACCTCTTGGTGGAGCGGTCCCGACACGCTCCGCACGCAGCGGTGTCCAGCCGCACATACTCACCGCTGCCGGAATCTTCTGCCGACGGAGCGGCCCCGACACACGCCGCACGCAGCGGTGTCCGGCCAGCTCCGGAGAGCTCCATGTCTCCTTCAGCCGGGGCCCAGCCCGAGCCGCACGCAGCTGCGATGGGACCCCGCCGGCAGCTCCCGCGGTGCAGACTGGCAGTGGCAGAACTGCCAGTCTGTGAGTGCAAGAAAGATAGAGAAGAAAAAAATTAAAAATTCTTCAGAGAAGACTCAAGTGTGACCAGCTCCCTCTGGGCACAAAACAAAGACTGGCTTGGAGGGGACATAGTAGTGGAGGAGCTAGCCACGGTGTTTGAGTTTTAAAGTGCCAGCTCCCAGTTACTGCCTACTATTTCCCCATTGTAACTGCGCTCCAGTGTCCCCTAGTGGATGAAGGAGAAATAAAGGTACAGTCGGTGTATGAACTATAAAGAGGTACAGTACAGTGTATGAGGTATATAGAGGTACAGTACAGTTACTGTGTGAGGTATATAGAGGTAAAGTACACTGTATGAGGTATATAGAGGTATAGTACACTGTATGAGGTATATAGAGGTATAGTACAGTTGTTGTATGAGGAATAATAGGATTTTAATACCTACCAGTAAATCCTTTTCTCCTAGTCCGTAGAGGATGCTGGGGACTCCAAAAGGACCATGGGGTATAGACGGGATCCGCAGGAGACATGGGCACTTTAAGACTTTAAATGGGTGTGAACTGGCTCCTCCCTCTATGCCCCTCCTCCAGACCTCAGTTATAGGAACTGTGCCCAGGGAGACGGACACTTCGAGGAAAAGGATTTTTGTTAAACTAAAGGTGAGATACATACCAGCTCACACCACAACACACCGTACAACAAGGCTTTTTTAGAAAATACCAGTTAACAGCATGAACCAAAACCAGCAACAGGCTGAACATAACTGAAACACAACCTCTGTGTAACAAAAGCAATAACTATCAACAAGTACTGCAGATACAGTCCGCACTGGGACGGGAGCCCAGCATCCTCTACGGACTTGGGGAAAAGGATTTACCGGTAGGTATTAAAATCCTATTTTCTCATACGTGCTAGAGGATGCTGGGGACTCCAAAAGGACCATGGGGTCTATACCAAAGCTCCAGACCGGGCGGGAGAGTGCGGACGACTCTGCAGCACCGACTAAGCAAACATGAGGTCCTCATCAGCCAGGGTATCAAACTTGTAGAACTTGGCAAAAGTGTTTGAACCCGACCACGTAGCTGCTCGGCAAAGTTGAACCGCCGAGACTCCTCGGGCAGCCGCCCAAGATGAGCCCACCTTCCTAGTAGAATGGGCCTTCACCGAATCCGGCAATCCAGCCGTAGAATGAGCATGCCGAATCGTATTACAGATCCAGCGTGCAATAGTCTGCTTAGAAGCAGGAGCCCCAATTTTGTTGGGAGCATATAGGACAAACAGAGTCTCTGATTTCCTAATCTGAGCCGTTCTGGCAACATAAATTTTCAAAGCTCTGACTACATCGAGAGACTTTGAATCAGCCAAAGCTTCCGCAGCCACAGGCACAACAATAGGTTGGTTCATGTGAAACGACAAAACCACCTTTGGCAGAAATTGTTGACGAGTTCTCAATTCCGCTCTATCTACATAGAAGATCAAATAGGCCGCTAATTCCGACACCCGCCTTGCAGACGCCAAGGCCAAAAGCATGACCACTTTCCAAGTGAGAAATTTTAACTCAACCTTTCGTAAAGGTTCAAACCAGTGTGACATAAGAAACTGCAACACCACGTTAAGGTTCCATGGTGCCACAGACGGAAGTTGGATGTGCAGCACTCCTTTCACGAAAGTCTGAACCTCTGGGAGGGCAGCCAATTCTTTTCGAAAGAAAATAGATAAGGCCGAAATCTGCACTTTAATGGAGCCTAACTTTAGGCCCGCATCCACACCTGCCTGCAAAAAATGGAGAAAATGACCCAGCTGAAATTCTTCCGTAGGAGCCTTCTTGGATTCACACCAAGATACATACTTTCTCCAAATACGGTGATAATGCTTCGTCGCTACTTCCTTTCTAGCTTTAAGCAGAGTGGGGATGACTTCCCCGGGAATACCCCTTTCCGAGCTAGGATTTGGCGTTCAACCGCCACGCCGTCAAATGCAACCGCGGTAAGTCCTGGAACACGCACAGCCCTTGTAGTAACAGATCCTCTCTTAGAGGAAGAGGCCAGGGATCTCCTATGAGTAATTCCTGAAGATCCGGATACCAGGCCCTCCGAGGCCAATCTGGAACAATAAGTATAGCCTGAACCCTTGTTCTTCTTATGAGCCTTATCACCTTTGGGATGAATGGAAGTGGAGGGAACACATATACCGACTGAAACACCCACGGAGTTACTAGGGCGTCCACTGCACTGGCTTGAGGGTCCCTCGACCTGGAACAATATCTCTGAAGTTTCTTGTTGAGGCGAGACGCCATCATGTCTATTTGATGAATTCCCCAATGACTTGTCACTTCTGCAAAGACCTCTTGATGAAGACTCCACTCTCCTGGATGGAGATCGTGTCTGCTGAGGAAGTCTGCTTCCCAGTTGTACACGCCTGGAAGGAAGACCGCTGACAGAGCGCTCACGTGCTTTTCCGCCCTGGCGGTTTATGTACGCCACTGCTGTTATGTTGTCCGACTGAATCAGGACAGGCAGACCGCGAAGGTGTTCCGCTTGTAGAAGGCCGTTGTAGATGGCTCTTAATTCCAGAACGTTTATGTGCAGACAAGCTTCCTGGCTTGACCATTTTCCCTGGAAATTTTTTCCCTGTGTGACTGCTCCCCAGCCCCGGAGGCTTGCATCCGTGGTCACCAGGACCCAATCCTGGATCCCGAACCTGCGTCCCTCTTGGAGGTGAGAACTTTGAAGCCACCACAGGAGAGATATTCTGGTCCTGGAAGATAGGCTTATTATCCGGTGCATGTGCAGGTGAGACCCGGACCACTTGTCCAACAGGTCCCACTGAAACACCCAGGCATGGAACCTGCCAAACGGAATGGCTTCGTAGGCTGCAACCATCTTGCCCAGCACCCGAGTGCATTGATGAATCGACACTCTTGCTGGTTTCAGAATCTCCTTGACCATGCTCTGGATTTCCAGAGCTTTTTCCCCTGGGAAAAACGCTCTCTGCAGTTCCGTGTCCAGGATCATGCCCAAGAAAGACAGTTGTGTTGTCGGAATCAACTGTGACTTTGGCAAATTTAGGATCCAACCATGTTGTTGCAGAACTGTCAGGGAGAGCGCAACGTTTCTTAGCAACTGCTCCTTTGATCTCGCCTTTATCAGGAGATCGTCCAAGTACGGGATAATTGTGACACCCTGCTAGCGTAGGAGCACCATCATTTCCGCCATTACTTTGGTGAAAATTCTCGGAGCCGTGGAAAGACCAAACGGCAACGTCTGAAATTGGTAATGACAATCCTGAACAGCAAACCTCAGGAAAGCTTGATGTGGAGGATATATTGGTACATGTAAGTAGGCATCTTTTATGTCGACTGACGCCATAAAATCCCCCCTTCCAGACTGGAGATCACTGCTCGAAGAGATTCCATCTTGAATTTGAAAATTTTCAAATACAGATTGAGGGATTTTAGGTTCAGGATCGGTCTGACCGAGCCATCCGGCTTTGGGACGACGAACAGGCTCGAATAAAACCCTTCTGCCAGTTGTGACGGGGCTACTGTGACAATGACTCGCTGTTGACACAGTTTTTGTATCGCAGCGCACACTACTTCCCTCTCTGGCAGAGAAACTGGCAAGGCTGATTTGAGAAATCGGTGGGGGAGCACGTCTTGAAACTCCAGTTGGTACCCTTGGGACACTATTTCTAACACCCAAGGATCCAGGCCCGAGTGAAACCAGACCTGACTGAAGTGTCGGAGACGTGCCCCCACCGGTGCGGACTCCTGTAGAGGAGCCCCAGCGTCATGCGGTGGACTTGGCAGAAGCCGGGGAGGACTTCTGCTCCTGGGAACCTGGCACAGCAGGTGACCTTTTTCCCCTTCCCCTACCTTTAGAGGCAAGGAAGGACGACCCTCTTCCTTTTTTGTATTTATTGGGCCGAAAGGACTGCATCTGATAGTGAGGCGCCTTTTTCTGTTGTGCAGGAACATAAGGAAGAAAAGATGACTTACCCGCGGTAGCCGTAGACACCAGATCAGCGAGGCCGTCACCAAATAAGACACCACCCTTATACGGGAGAGCCTCCATAGCTTTCTTAGAGTAGGCATCAGCATTCCATTGATGAATCCACAGTGCTCTCCTGGCCGAGACTGCCATGGCATTGGCCCTTGATCCCAACAGGCTAATATCCCTCGCTGCATCCTTTAGGTAAGCTGCAGCATCCCTGATATAACTGAGAGTCAAAAGAATGCTATCCCTATCCAGGGTATCTATGTGAGATGCCAAGCTATCTGCCCACTTACCAATAGCGCTACTCACACATGCCGACGCAACAGCAGGTCTGAGCAGCGTACCCGTAGTGACATAAATGGATTTTAAGGTAGTTTCCTGCTTACGATCCGCAGGGTCCTTTAGGGCAGCCGTGTCAGGAGACGGAAGCGCCACCTTTTTGGACAGCCTTGACAGAGCCTTGTCCACATTGGGGGATGACTCACACTTTTCCCTGTCTTTAGAGGGGAATGGATATGCCATTAGGATTCTTTTGGGAATCTGCAACCTTTTGTCAGGAAATTCCCAAGCTTTTTCAAAAAGAGTGTTCAGCTCACGACAGGGGGGAAACGTCACCACAGGTTTTTTACCCTTATACAAACAGACCCTTCTATCAGGAATAGTAGGGACTTCTGTGATATGTAATACGTCTTTAATTGCCACAATCATGTACTGAATACTCTTAACCAGTTTCGGATTTAAACTGGCATCACTATAGTCGACACTGGAGTCAGATTCCGTGTCGGTATCAGTATCTGCTATCTGGGTAAATGAACGCTTTTGTGACCCTGAGTGGGTCTGGACTTGAGACAAGGCGTCCTCCATGGATTTTCTCCATGTTTGGGTCTGAGAATCAGATTTATCCAGCCTTTTAGTCAATAACGCCACATTTGCATTCAACGTACCCAATCAGCAGTCGGCAGTGCCGACAGTCACTCCCAGCGCCTTGTCCGCCCCCACTGCAACTTCCTCCGGGGAGGAGCACTCAGCCTCAGACATGTCGACACACACGTACCGACACGCACCAACACACTGGCTATAGGGGACAGACCCACAGGAAAGCCTGTCAGAGAAACACAGAGAGAGTTTACCAGCCCACACCCCAGCGCCTACCCTGGTACTGAGACTTTATACACTCTGCCTCAGACCTGTTAGCGCTTTTATATCCAATGATAATAGCACCAATTTACTTTGCCCCCCCGTTTTGCACCCTGTTACTTGTACAGAAGTGAGGAGGTCCGGGCCAGCGTCTCTGCATCTCCTGTGAAGAGAAAATGGCGCTGGTAAGCTGTGAGGGCTAAGCCACGCCCCCTCACCGGCGCGCTTCAGTCCTGCTCAGATTCAAAAAATAAGATTTTAAACCTACCGGTAAATCTATTTCTCCTAGTCCGTAGAGGATGCTGGGGACTCCATAAGGACCACAGGGGGTATAGACGGGCTCCGCAGGAGATAGGGCACCTAAAAAGAACTTTGACTATGGGTGTGCACTGGCTCCTCCCTCTATGCCCCTCCTCCAGACCTCAGTTAAGAGAACTGTGCCCAGAGGAGATGGACAATACAAGGCAGGATTTAGAAATCTAAGAGCAAGATTCATACCAGCCCACACCAATCATACCATGTAACCTGGATCATACATAACCAGTTAACAGTATGAACAACAACAGTAACGGTCCAAGACCGATGTCAACTGTAACATAACCCTTATGTAAGCAACAACTATATACAAGTCTTGCAGAGTTTCCGCACTGGGACGGGCGCCCAGCATCCTCTACGGACTAGGAGAAAATAAGAATTTACTCACCGGTAATTCTATTTCTCGTAGTCCGTAGTGGATGCTGGGAACTCCGTAAGGACCATGGGGAATAGCGGGCTCCGAAGGAGGCTGGGCACTCTAGAAAGATTTATGACTAGCTGGTGTGCACTGGCTCCTCCCACTATGACCCTCCTCCAAGCCTCAGTTAGGACACCGTGCCCGGACGAGCAGACATAATAAGGAAGGATTTAGAATCCCGGGTAAGACTCTTACCAGCCACACCAATCACACCGTACAACTCGTGATACTATATCCAGTTTGACAGTATGAAAACAACTGAGCCTCTCAACAGATGGCTCAACAATAACCCTTTAGTTAACAATAACTATTTACAAGTATTGCAGACAATCCGCACTTGGGATGGGCGCCCAGCATCCACTACGGACTACGAGAAATAGAATTACCGGTGAGTAAATTCTTATTTTCTCTAACGTCCTAGTGGATGCTGGGAACTCCGTAAGGACCATGGGGATTATACCAAAGCTCCCAAACGGGCGGGAGAGTGCGGATGACTCTGTAGCACCGAATGAGAGAACTCCAGGTCCTCCTCAGCCAGAGTATCAAATTTGTAGAATTTTGCAAATGTGTTTGCCCCTGACCAAGTAGCTGCTCGGCAAAGTTGTAAAGCCGAGACCCCTCGGGCAGCCGCCCAAGATGAGCCCACCTTCCTTGTGGAATGGGCATTTACAGATTTTGGCTGTGGCATGCCTGCCACAGAATGTGCAAGCTGAATTGTACTACAAATCCAGCGAGCAATAGACTGCTTAGAAGCAGGAGCACCCAGCTTGTTGGGTGCATACAGGATAAACAGCGAGTCAGATTTTCTGACTCCAGCCGTCCTGGAAACATATATTTTCAGGGCCCTGACAACGTCTAGCAACTTGGAGTCCTCCAAATCCTTAGTAGCCGCAGGCACCACAATAGGCTGGTTCAGGTGAAACGCTGACACCACCTTAGGGAGAAACTAGGGACGAGTCCTCAATTCTGCCCTATCCATATGGAAAATCAGATAAGGGCTTTTACATGATAAAGCCGCCAATTCTGATACTCGCCTGGCTGAAGCCAAGGCCAATAACATGACCACTTTCCACGTGAGATATTTCAGGTCCACGGTTTTTAGTGGCTCAAACCAATGTGATTTTAAAAAACTCAACATCACGTTGAGATCCCAAGGTGCCACAGGAGGCACAAATGGGGGCTGAATATGCAGCACTCCTTTCACAAATGTCTGAACTTCAGGTACTGAAGCTAGTTCTTTTTGAAAGAAAATCGACAGAGCCGAGATCTGTACTTTAATGGAGCCTAGTTTTAGGCCCATATTCACTCCTGCTTGCAGGAAATGCAGAAATCGACCTAGTTGAAATTCCTCTGTTGGGGCCTTTTTGGCCTCGCACCATGCAACATATTTCCGCCATATGCGGTGATAATGCTTTGCCGTAACATCTTTCCTGGCCTCAATAAGCGTAGGAATGACTTCTTCCGGAATACCCTTTTCCTTTAGGATCCGGTGTTCAACCGCCATGCCGTCAAACGCAGCCGCGGTAAGTCTTGGAACAGACAGGGCCCCTGTTGTAGCAGGTCCTGTCTGAGCGGTAGAGGCCACGGGTCCTCTGAGAGCATCTCTTGAAGTTCCGGGTACCACGCTCGTCTTGGCCAATCCGGAACAACGAGAATGGTGTTTACTCCTCGCTTTCTTATTATTCTCAATACCTTTGGTATGAGAGGCAGAGGAGGGAACACATAAACCGACTGGTACACCCACGGTGTCACTAGAGCGTCCACAGCTATCGCCTGAGGGTCCCTTGACCTGGCGCAATATCTTTTTAACTTTTTGTTGAGGCGGGACGCCATCATGTCCACCTGTGGTTTTTCCCAACGGTTTACCAGCATCTGGAAGACTTCTGGATGAAGTCCCCACTCTCCCGGGTGGAGGTCGTGTCTGCTGAGGAAGTCTGCTTCCCAGTTGTCCACTCCCGGAATGAACACTGCTGACAGTGCTAGTACATGATTCTCCGCCCATCGGAGAATTCTTGTGGCTTCCGCCATCGCCATCCTGCTTCTTGTGCCGCCCTGTCGATTTACATGGGCGACTGCCGTGATGTTGTCTGACTGGATCAGCACCGGCTGGTGTAGGAGCAGGGATTTTGCTTGACTTAGGGCATTGTAGATGGCCCTTAGTTCCAGAATATTTATGTGAAGGGAAGTCTCCTGACTCGACATAGTCCTTGGAAGTTTCTTCCCTGTGTGACTGCCCCCCAGCCTCGAAGGCTGGCATCCGTGGTCACCAGGACCCAGTCCTGTATGCCGAACCTGCGGACCTCTAGAAGATGGGCACTCTGCAGCCACCACAGTAACGACACCCTGGTTCTTGGAGACAGGGTTATCAAGCGATGCATCTGAAGATGCGATCCGGACCACTGGTCCAACAGGTCCCACTGAAAGATTCTGGCATGGAACCTGCCGAAGGGAATTGCTTCGTAAGAAGCCACCATCTTTCCCAGGACCCGCGTGCAGCGATGCACTGATACCTGTTTTGGTTTCAGGAGGTCTCTGACTAGAGATGACAACTCCCTGGCTTTCTCCTCCGGGAGAAACACTTTTTTCTGGACTGTATCCAGAATCATACCCAGGAACAGTAGCCGTGTTGTCGGAACCAGCTGTGACTTTGGGATATTCAGAATCCAGCCGTGCTGTTGTAGCACTTCCTGAGATAGTGCTACTCCCACCAACAACTGTTCCTTGGACCTCGCTTTTATTAGGAGATCGTCCAAGTAAGGGATAATTAAAACTCCCTTTTTTCGAAGGAGTATCATCATTTCCGCCATAACCTTGGTAAATACCCTCGGTGCCGTGGACAGTCCAAACGGCAGCGTCTGGAATTGGTAATGGCAATCCTGTACCACAAATCTGAGGTACTCCTGGTGAGGATGGTAAATGGGGACATGCAAGTAAGCATCCTTGATGTCCAGGGATACCATGTAATCCCCCTCGTCCAGGCTCGCAATAACCGCCCTGAGCGATTCCATCTTGAACTTGAATTTTTTTATGTTTGTGTTCAAGGATTTCAAATTTAAAATGGGTCTCACCGAACCGTCCGGTTTCGGTACCACAAATAGTGTGGAATAGTAACCCCGGCCTTGTTGAAGTAGGGGTACTTTGATTATCACCTGCTGAGAATACAGCTTGTGAATTGCCGCTAGCACCGCCTCCCTGTCTGAGGGAGCAATCGGCAAGGCAGATTTTAGGAACCGGTGGGGTGGAGACGCCTCGAATTCCAGTTTGTACC
The DNA here is from genome assembly GCF_028390025.1 of Pseudophryne corroboree. Classification (NCBI taxonomy): domain Eukaryota; kingdom Metazoa; phylum Chordata; class Amphibia; order Anura; family Myobatrachidae; genus Pseudophryne; species Pseudophryne corroboree. The sequence continues at coordinate 488,477,830 of NC_086451.1, forward strand.
CCTGAGATACTATTTGAAGGATCCAGGGATCCACCTGTGAGCGAGCCCACTGATCGCTGAAATTCTTGAGGCGGCCCACCACTGTACCTGGCTCCGCCTGGGGAGCCCCACCGTCATGCGGCGGACTTGGAAGAAGCGGGGGAGGACTTTTGCTCCTGGGAACCTGCTGTTTGTTGCAGCCTTTTTCCCCTACCTTTGCCTCTGGACAGAAAGGACCCGCCTTTTCCACGCCTGTTTTTCTGGGTCCGAAAGGACTGAACCTGATAAAACGGCGCCTTCTTAGGCTGTGAGGGGACATGGGGTAAAAATGCTGACTTCCCAGACGTTGCTGTGGAAACTAGGTCCGAGAGACCATCCCCAAATAATTCCTCACCCTTATATGGTAACACTTCCATGTGCTTTTTTGAATCTGCATCTCCTGTCCACTGGCGAGTCCATAAGCATCTCCTAGCAGAAATGGACAATGCACTTACTTTAGATGCCAGTCGGCAGATTTCCCTTTGTGCATCTCTCATATATAAGACTGAGTCTTTTATATGGTCTATGGTTAACAGGATCGTGTCTCTGTCTAATGTGTCAATATTTTCTGACAGTTTATCTGACCACGCAGCGGCAGCACTGCACATCCAAGCTGACGCAATAGCTGGCCTAAGTATAATGCCTGAGTGTGTATATACAGACTTCAGGATCGCCTCCTGCTTTCTATCAGCAGGTTCCTTGAGGGCGGCCGTATCCGGAGACGGTAGTGCCACCTTTTTAGACAAACGTGTGAGCGCTTTATCCACTCTAGGGGGTGTTTCCCAACGTGACCTATCCTCTGGCGGGAAAGGGAACGCCATTAGTACCTTCTTAGGAATTACCAATTTTTTATCAGGGAAAGCCCACGCTTCTTCACACACTTCATTTAATTCATCTGATGGGGGAAAAACTACGGGTAGTTTTTTCTCTCCAAACATAATACCCTTTTTAGTGGTACCTGTACTTATATCAGAAATGTGTAACACCTCTTTCATTGCCTCAATCATGCAGTGAATGGCCTTAGTAGGCATTAGGTTAGACTCATCGTCGTCGACACTGGTGTCAGTATCAGTGTCAACATCTGGGTCTGCTTGTGGTAGCGGGCGTTTTAGAGCCCCTGACGACCCATGCGACGCCTGGGCAGGCACGAGCTGAGAAGTCGGCTGTCCCACATTAGGCATGTCGTCAATTTTCTTATATAAGGAGTCTATACGTGCACTCATTACTTTCCATAAGCCCATCCACTCAGGTGTCTGCCCCGCAGGGGGTGACATCCCTTCTAAAGGCATCTGCTCCGCCTCCACATCATTATCCTCATCAAACATGTCGACACAGCCGTACCGACACACCGCACACACACAAGGAATGCTCCGAATGAGGACAGGACCCACAAAAGCCCTTTGGGGGGACAGAGTGAGAGTATGCCAGCACACACCAGAGCGCTATATAATGCAGGGACTAACTGAGTTATGTCCCTTATAGCTGCTTTTTATATTATATATATTGCGCCTAAATTTAGTGCCCCCCCTCTCTGTTTTTACCCTGTTCTGAAGTGTAGACTGCAGGGGAGAGCCAGGGAGCTTCCTTCCAGCGGATCTGTGAAGGAGAAATGGCGCCAGTGTGTCTGAGGGAGATAGCTCCGCCCCTTTTCCGCGGCCTATTCTCCCGCTTTTTCCTGGATTCTGGCAGGGGTATTTACCACATATATAGCCTCTGGGGCTATATATTGTGGTATTTTTGCCAGCCAAGGTGTTTTTATTGCTGCTCAGGGCGCCCCCCCCCAGCGCCCTGCACCCTCAGTGGCCGGAGTGTGAAGTGTGCATGAGGAGCAATGGCGCACAGCTGCAGTGCTATGCGCTACCTTGGTGAAGACTGATGTCTTCTGCCGCCGTTTTTCCGGACCTCTTCTTGCTTCTGGCTCTGTAAGGGGGACGGCGGCGCGGCTCCGGGACCGAACACCAAGGACTGGGCCTGCGGTCGATCCCTCTGGAGCTAATGGTGTCCAGTAGCCTAAGAAGCCCAATCCGGCTGCAAGCAGGCGAGTTCGCTTCTTCTCCCCTTAGTCCCTCGCTGCAGTGAGCCTGTTGCCAGCAGGTCTCACTGAAAATAAAAAACCTAAATCTATACTTTCTTTCTAAGGGCTCAGGAGAGCCCCTAGTGTGCATCCAACCTCGGCCGGGCACGAAATCTAACTGAGGCTTGGAGGAGGGTCATAGTGGGAGGAGCCAGTGCACACCAGGTAGTCATAAATCTTTCTAGAGTGCCCAGCCTCCTTCGGAGCCCGCTATTCCCCATGGTCCTTACGGAGTTCCCAGCATCCACTAGGACGTTAGAGAAATAGATTTACCGGTAGGTTTAAAATCTTATTTTCTCTTACGTCCTAGAGGATGCTGGGGACTCCGTAAGGACCATGGGGTTTATACCAAAGCATCCAATCGGGCGGGAGAGTGCGTATGACTCTGCAGCACCGACTGAGCAAACGCTAGGTCCTCATCAGCCAGGGTATCAAACTTGTAGAATTTAGCAAAAGTGTTTGACCCCGACCAAGTCGCCGCTCGGCAAAATTGTAATGCCGAGACGCCTCGGGCTGCCGCCCAAGAAGAGCCCACCTTCCTAGTGGAATGGGCCTTAACCAAATTTTGTACCGGCAATCCAGCCGTAGAGTGAGCCTGCTGAATCGTATTACAGATCCAGCGAGCAATAGTCTGCTTCGAAGCAGGTGCGCCAATCTTATTGGCCGCATACAAGACAAACAGAGCCTCTGTTTTCCTAATTCTAGCCGTCCTGGCTACATAAATCTTTAAGGCCCTGACTACGTCCAGGGATCTGGAATCCTCCAGGTCACTTGTAGCCACAGGCACCACAATGGGTTAATTCACATGGAATGAAGAAACCACCTTAGGCAAAAATTGCGGACGTGTCCTCAATTCAGCTTGATCCACATGAAAAATCAAGTAGGGGCTCTTGTGTGACAAAGCCGCCAATTCTGATACTCGCCTTGCTGATGCCAAGGCCAACAACATGACCACCTTCCAGGTAAGAAATTTCAACTCAACCTTGTTAAGGGGTTCAAACCAGTGTGATTTTAGAAACTGCAACCCCACGTTCAGGTCCCATGGTGCCACTGGAGGCACAAAAGGGGGCTGGATGTGTAGCACTCCCTTTACAAACTTCTGGACTTCTGGAATAGAAGCCAATTCCTTCTGAAAGAAAATCAAGCGGGCCGAAATCTGAACCTTAACAGAGCCTAATTTCAGGCCCATATCCACTCCTGTCTGTAGGAAGTGGAGAAAACGACCCAGATGAAAATCTTCCGTAGGTGCATTCTTGGTCTCACACCAAGACACATATTTTCGCCAGATACGGTGGTAATGTTTTACCGTCACCTCCTTTCTAGCCTTTATTAAAGTAGGGATGACCTCTTCCGGAATCCCCTTTTTCGCTAGGATTCGGCGTTCAACAGCCATGCCATCAAACGTAACCGCGGTAAGTCCTGAAATACACAGGGCTCCTGTTGCAACAGGTCTTCCATCAGAGGAAGAGGCCAGGAATCTCCCGTGAGCATCTCTTGTAGATCTGAGTACCAGGCCCTTCGAGGCCAGTCTGGGACAACGAATATCGTCTGTACTCTTCTTTGCCTTATGATCCTCAACACCTTTGTGATGAGAGGAAGAGGAGGAAACACGTAGACCGATTTGAACACCCACGGTGTTATCAGAGCGTCTACTGCCACTGCCTGAGGGTCCCGAGACCTGGCACAATACCTCCGAAGCTTTTTTGTTGAGGCGTGACGCCATCATGTCTATTTGAGGAGTTCCCCAAAGACGTGTTACGTCTGCAAAGACTTCTTGATGAAGTCCCCACTCTCCTGGATGGAGATCGTGTCTGCTGAGGAAGTCTGCTTCCCAGTTGTCCACTCCCGGAATGAAGACAGCCGACAGAGCGCTTACATGATTTTCCGCCCAGCGAAGAATCCTGGTGGCTTCCGCCATCGCGACTCTGCTTCTTGTCCCGCCTTGGCGGTTCACATGAGCCACTGCTGTGACATTGTCTGATTGAATCAGAACCGGTAGGTTTCGAAGAAGACTCTCCGCTTGTCAAAGGCCGTTGTAAATGGCCCTGAGTTCCAACACATTGATGTGTAGACAGGACTCCTGGTCTGACCAAAGTCCCTGAAATTTTTTTTCCCTGTGTGACCGCTCCCCATCCTCGGAGGCTCGCGTCCGTGGTAACCAGGATCCAGTCCTGAATTCCGAACCGGCGACCCTCCAGCAGGTGAGCACTTTGCAACCACCACAGGAGAGACACTCTGGCCCCTGGGGACAGAGTTATTTTCCGATGTAAGTGCAGATGGGACCCGGACCACTTGTCCAGAAGGTCCCATTGAAAAGTCCTTGCATGGAACCTTCCGAAGGGAATGTCCTCGTAGGCCGCCACCATTTTTCCCAGAACTCGAGTGCATTGGTGAACTGACACCCTTTTCGGTTTTAGCAGGTCTCTGACCATGTTCTGGATGTCCTGGGCTTTCTCTATTGGGAGGAAGACCTTCATTTGTTCCGTATCCAGTATCATACCTAGGAACGGTAGTCGAGTTGTCGGAATCAACTGTGACTTCGGTAGATTTAAAATCCAACCGTGTTGCTGGAGCACTCTCAGAGAGAGCGCCACACTGCTCAGCAATTTCTCCCTTGATCTCGCTTTTATCAGGAGATCGTCCAAGTATGGGATAATTGTGACTCCATGCTTGCGCAGGACCACCATCATTTCCGCCATTATCTTGGTGAAAATCCTCAGGCCCGTGGAAAGTCCAAACGGCAACGTCTGAAATTGGTAATGACAATCCTGTACAGCGAATCTCAGGTATTCCTGATGGGGGGCATATATGGGGACATGCAGGGACGCATCCTTTATGTCCAGAGACACCATAAACTCCCCCTCCTCCATGTTGGCTATTATCGCTCTGAGTGATTCCATTTTGAATTTGAATCTTTTTATGTACAGGTTTAAGGATTTCAGATTCAAAATAGGTCTGACCGAACCGTCCGGTTTCGGGACCACAAATAGGGTTGAGTAGTAACCTCTTCCCTGCTGGTGCAGGGGAACCTTGATTATCACTTGCTGTATACACAGCGTTTGAATTGCAGCTAACACTACATCCTTTTCCGATGTGGAAGCTGGTAGGGCCGATTTGAAAAATCGGCACGGGGGCACCTCCTCGAATTCCAGTTTGTACCCCTGGGAAACTATTTCCAACACCCAGGGATTCAGGTCTGATCTGACCCAGGTCTGACTGAAAAGTCGAAGACGTGCCCCGCCGGTGCGGACTCCCTCAGGGGAGCACCAGTGTCATGCTGTGGGTTTTGGAGTAGCCGGGGAGGACTTTTGGTCCTGGGCACCTGCCGAAGCAGGTGCTCTTTTGCCTCTGCCCTTACCTCTGGTGAGGAAAGAGGATCCCCGACCTCTTCTGGACTTGTGCGACCGAAAGGACTGCATCTGATAGGGTGTTACTTTCTTTTGCTGTTGGGGAATATATGGTAAAAAATTTGATTTACCTGCTGTAGCTGTGGAAACCAGGTCCGTCAGCCCATCCCCAAACAATACCTCACCCTTATAGGGTAGTACTTCCATATGTTTTTTGGAATCCGCATCACCCGTCCATTGGCGAGTCCATAAGGATCTTCTCGCCGAGATAGACATGGCATTGGCCCTAGAAGCTAGCAGTCCAATGTCCCTTTGAGCATCCCTCATAAATAAGACTGCGTCTTTAATATGGGCTAGAGTTAAGAATATAGTATCCTTATCCATTTTATCAAATTGATCTGTCAGCTCATCTGTCCAAGCTGCAATTGCGCTACACACCCATGCCGACGCAATTGTCGGTCTTAGCACAGCACCCGTATGAGAATAAATACACTTTAAGGTAGTTTCTTGCCTGCGATCTGCAGGGTCCTTAAGGGCCGCTGTGTCAGGAGACGGTAGCGCCACTTTCTTGGACAAGCGCGTCAGGGCCTTATCCACAGTGGGAGGTGATTCCCAAATCTCCCTGTCCTGCTTAGGGAAGGGGTATGCCATATAAATTATTTTGGGGATCTGCGGTCTCTTTTCCGGAGTCTCCCAAGCTTTTCCAAAGAAATCATTTAATTCATGAGATGAGGGAAAATTAATAATCTGTTTTTTTTTCTTAAACATGTGTACCCTTGTGTCGGGGACCGAGGGTTCATCCTCAATATGTAACACATCCCTTATTGCCACAATCATACACTAAATGGTTTTAGTCACCCTAGGGTGCAATTTTACTTCGTCATAGTCGACACTGGAATCAGACTCCGTGTCGGTAGTAGTGTCTTGTGTTAAGGGATGCTTTTGAGACCCCGACGGGCCCTGTGAGTCGGTCCAATCCGAGGATTGACCCCCTGATGTCCCCCCTAATTCAGCCTTATCAAGCCTTTTATGTAAAGATGCCACACTTGCATTCAACATATGACACATGTCCATCCATTCCGGAGTCGGCACAACCGACGGGGACACACTACTCATTTGCTCCACCTCCTCCTTGGAAAAGCCTTCCGCTTCAGACATGTCGACACCACGTACCGACACCCCATACACACAGGGTATACCTATAAGGGGACAAAACCCCAACCAGGCCCTTAGGAGAGACAGAGAGAGAGTATGCCAGCACACACCCAGCGCTTAATAACACTGTGGAAAAATATGACAGGATAGCGCTTTTTTATATAATAATATTCCAATTCCCACTCACTGCGTCGCCAATGTGCCCCCCTCCTCTTTTTTCCAGCCTGTGAAGTTCAGCAGGGAAGAGACCAGGGAGCCAGCGTTCAGCATGCAGCCTCTGTGGAGAAAATGGCGCTGGTAAGTGCTGAGGATCAAGCCCCGCCCACCCGACGGCGGGCTTCGGTCCCAGTGCTTTTTTTATTAAAATGGCGGGGGATTCTTGGATTTACTGCCTCCGCAGCCTAATCCATCTTAACATGCCCAGAAGTGAGGAATATTACTGCCCAGGGCACCACCCCCCCTGCGCCCTGCCCCCTTCAGTGCTGCTCTGTGTGTGTATAGTGGGAGCAATGGCGCGCAGCTTACCTCATGAAGATCTGATGTCTTCTGCCGCCTGATGTCTTCTGCCTTCTCATACTCACCCGGCTTCTATCTTCGGCATCTGTGAGGAGGACGGCGGCGCGGCTCCGGGATGAACCCCAGGTGAGACCTGTGTTCCGACACCCTCTGGAGCTAATAGTGTCCAGTAGCCTAGAAACAGAGCCCAACCGTAAAGCCAGCCCTGCTTCTCTCTCCCCTCTCCCACGATGCAGGGAGCCTGTTGCCAACAGGAATCCTTGAAAATAAAAAATAAGATTTTACTTACCGATAAATCTATTTCTCATAGTCCGTAGTGGATGCTGGGGACTCCGTCAGGACCATGGGGAATAGCGGCTCCGCAGGAGACAGGGCACAAAAGCAAGCTTTTAGGATCACATGGTGTGTACTGGCTCCTCCCCCTATGACCCTCCTCCAAGCCTCAGGTACTGTGCCCGGACGAGCGTACACAATAAGGAAGGATCTTGAATCCCGGGTAAGACTCATACCAGCCACACCAATCACACCGTACAACTTGTGATTTGAACCCAGTTAACAGTATGATAACAATGAAGTAGCCTCTAAAAAAGATGGCTCACAACAATAATAACCCGATTTTTTGTAACAATAACTATGTACAAGTAATGCAGACAATCCGCACTTGGGATGGGCGCCCAGCATCCACTACGGACTATGAGAAATAGATTTATCGGTAAGTAAAATCTTATTTTCTCTAACGTCCTAGTGGATGCTGGGGACTCCGTCAGGACCATGGGGATTATACCAAAGCTCCCAAACGGGCGGGAGAGTGCGGATGACTCTGCAGCACCAAATGAGAGAACTCCAGGTCCTCCTCAGCCAGGGTATCAAATTTGTAGAATTTAGCAAACGTGTTTGCCCCTGACCAAGTAGCTGCTCGGCAAAGTTGTAAAGCCGAGACCCCTCGGGCAGCCGCCCAAGATGAGCCCACCTTCCTTGTGGAATGGGCATTTTCAGATTTTGGCTGTGGCAGGCCTGCCACAGAATGTGCAAGCTGAATTGTACTACAAATCCAACGAGCAATAGTCTGCTTAGAAGCAGGAGCACCCAGCTTTTTGGGTGCCTACAATATAAACAGCAAGTCAGACTTTCTGACTCCAGCCGTCCTGGAATTATATATATATATATTTTCAGGGCCCTGACAACGTCTAGCAACTTGGAGTCCTCCAAGTCCCTAGTAGCCGCAGGCACCACAATAGGTTGTTTCAGGTGAAACGCTGACACCACCTTAGGAAGAAACTGGGGACGAGTCCGCAGTTCTGCCCTGTCAGAATGGAAAATCAAATATGGGCTTTTGTAAGACAAAGCCGCCAATTTTAACAATCGCCTGGCCCAGGCCAGGGCCAACAGCATGGTCACTTTCCATGTGAGATATTTCAAATCCACAGATTTGAATGGTTCAAACCAATATGATTTGAGGAATCCCAACACTACGTTGAGATCCCACGGTGCCACTGGAGGCACACAAGGGCTGTATATGCAATACTCCCTTGACAAACGTCTGGACTTCAGGAACTGAAGCCAATTCTTTCTGGAAGAAAATCTATAGGGCCGAAACTTGAACCTTAATGGACCCCAATTTGAGGCTCATAGACACTCCTGTTTGCAGGAAGTGCAGAAAACGACCTAGTTGAAATTTTTTCGTGGGGCCTTCCTGGCCTCACCCACGCAACATATTTTCACCACATGTGGTGATAACGTTGTGCGGTCACCTCCTTCCTGGCTTTGACCAGGGTAGGTATGACCTCTTCCGGAATGCCTTTTCCCTTAGGATCCGGCGTTGAAATCGCCATGCCGTCAAACGCAGTCGCGGTAAGTCTTGGAACAGACAAAGTCCCTGCTGGAGCAGGTCCTTTCTTAAAGGCCGATGCCACGGTTCCTCTTGGAACAGACATGGCACTTGCTGAAAGCAAATCCCTTCTTAGCTCCCGAGGCCATTAGTCCTCTGTGAGCATCTCTTGAAGTTCCGGTTACCAAGTCCCTCTTGGCCAATCCGGAGCCACGAGTATAGTTCTTACTCCTCTATGTCTTATAATTCTCAATACCTTGGTTATGAGAAGCAGAGGAGGGAACACATACACCGACTGTTACACCCACGGTGTTACCAGGACGTCCACAGCTATCGCCTGAAGGTCTCGTGACCTGGCGCAATACCTGTCCCATTTTTTGTTCGGGCGGGACGCCATCATGTCCACCTTTGGTCTTTCCCAACGGTTCACAATCATGCGGAAAACTTCCCGATGAAGTTCCCACTCTCCCGGGTGGAGGTCGTGCCTGCTGAGGAAGTCTGCTTCCCAGTCGTCCACTCCCGGAATGAACACTGCTGACAGTGCTATCACATGATTTTCCGCCTAGCGAAAAATCCTTGCAGTTTTGCCACTGCCCTCCTGCTTCTTGTGCCGCCCTTTCTGTTTACGTGGGCGACTGCCGTGATGTTATCCCACTGGATCAATACCGGCTGACCTTGAAGCAGAGGTCTTGCTAAGCTTAGAGCATTATAAATTTGCTCTTAGCTCCAGTATATTTATGTGGAGAGAATTCTCCAGACTTGATCACACTCCTTGTGTGACTGCTCCCCAGCCTCTCAGGCTGGCCTCCGTGGTCACCAGCATCCAATCCTGAATGCCGAATCTGCGGCCCTCTAGAAGATGAGCACTCTGTAATCACCACAGGAGAGACACCCTTGTCCTTGGATATAGGGTTATCCGCTGATGCATCTGAAGATGCGATCCGGACCATTTGTCCAGCAGATCCCACTGAAGAGTTCTTGCGTGAAATCTGCCGAATGGAAGCGCTTCGTAATAAGCCACCATTTTTACCAGGACTCTTGTGCAATGATGCACTGACACTTTTCCTGGTTTTAGGAGGATCCCGATTAGCTCGGATAACTCCCTGGCTTTCTCCTCTGGGAGAAACACCTTTTCCTGGACTGTGTCCAGAATCATCCCTAGGACCAGCAGACGTGTCGTCGGAACAACTGCGGTTTTGGAATATTTAGAATCCACCCGTGCTGTCGTAGAACTACTTGAGATAGTGCTACTCCGACCTCCAACTGTTCTCTGGACCTTGTTCTTATCAGGAGGTCGTCCATTTTCTTTGAAGACGAATCCTCCTTTCGGTCATTACCTTGGTAAGGACCCGGGGTGCCTTGGACAATCCAACGGCATCGTCTTGAAACTGATAGTGACAGTTCTGTACCACGAACCTGAGGTACCCTCGGTGAGAAAAGGCACATTTTGGGACATGGAGGTAAGCATCCCTGATGTCCCGGGACACCATATAGTCCCCTTGTTCTTTGCTATCACTGCGCTGAGTGACTCCATCTGGATTTGAACCCTTGTAAGTGTTCAAATTTTCCAGATTTAGAATAGGTCTCACCTAGCCTTCAGTACCACCATATAGTGTGGAGTAATACCCCTTTCCTTGTTGTCGGAGGGGTAATTTTATTATCACCTGCTGGGAATACAGCTTGTGAATTGTTTTCAATACTGCCTCCCTGTCGGAGGGAGACATTGGTACAGCAGACTACAGGAACCTGCGAGGGGGGAAACCTCTCGACATTCCAATCTGTACCCCTTGGATACTACTTGTAGGATCCAGGGGTCCTGTACGGTCCCAGCGTCATGCTGAGAACTTGGTAGAAGCGGTGGAGGGCTTCTGTTCCTGGGAATGGGCTGCCTGCTGCAGTCTTCTTCCCTTTCCTCTATCCCTGGGCAGATATGACTCTTATAGGGACGAAAGGACTGAGGCTGAAAAGACGGTGTCTTTTTCTGCAGAGATGTGACTTAGGGTAAAAAACGGTGGATTTTCCAGCAGTTGCCCTGGCCACCAGGTCCCATGGACCGACCCCAAATAACTCCTCCCCTTTATACGGCAATACATCTTTGTGCCGTTTGGAATCTGCATCACCTGACCACTGTCGTGTCCATAAACATCTTCTTGCAGATATGGACATCGCATTTACTCTTGATGCCAGAGTGCAAATATCCCTCTGCGCATCTCGCATATATAGAAATGCATCCTTTAAATGCTCTATAGTCAATAAAATACTGTCCCTGTCAAAGGTATCAATATTTTTAGTCAGGGAATCCGACCAAGCCACCTCAGCTCTGCACATCCAGGCTGAGGCGATCGCTGGTCGCAGTATAACACCAGCATGTGTGTGTATACTTTTTAGGATATTTTTCAGCCTCCTATCAGCTGGCTCCTTAAGTACGGCCCTATCCGTAGATGGTACCGCCACTTGTTCTGATAAGCGTGTGAGCGCCTTATCCACCCTGAGGGGTGTTTCCCACCGCGCCTTAACTTCTGGCGGGAAAGGGTATACCGCCAATAATTTTCTATCGGGGGAAACCCACGCATCATCACACACTTCATTTAATTTATCTGATTCAGGAAAAACTACAGGTAGTTTTTTCACCTCACACATAATACCCTTTTTTGTGGTACTTGGAGTATCAGAAATATGTAACACCTCCTTCATTGCCCTTAACGTGTGGCCCTAAAAGAAAATACGTTTGTTTCTTCACCGTCGACACTGAAATCAGTGTCCGTGTCTGGGTCTGTGTCGACCGACTGAGGTAAATGGGCATTTTACAGCCCCTGACGGTGTTTGAGACGCCTGGACAGATACTAATTTGTTCGCCGGCCCTCTCATGTCGTCAACCGGCTTGCAGCGTGTTGACATTGTCACGTAATTCCATAAATAAGCCATCCATTCCGGTGTCGACTCCCTAGAGAGTGACATCACCATTACAGGCAATTTGCTCCGCCTCCTCACCAATATTTTCCTCATACATGTCGACACACACGTACCGACATACAGCACACACATAGGGAATGCTCTGATAGAGGACAGGACCCACTAGCCCTTTGGGGAGACAGAGGGAGAGTTTGCCAGCACACACCAAAACGCTATAATTATCCAGGGACAACCTTTATATAAGTGTTCCTCCCTTATAGCATTTTAATATATATACATATCGCCAAATCAGTGCCCCCCCTCTCTGTTTTAACCCTGTTTCTGTAGTGCAGTGCAGGGGAGAGCATGGGAGCCTTCCCACCAGCCTTTCTGTGAGGGAAAATGGCGCTGTGTGCTGAGGAGAATAGGCCCCGCCCCCTTTTCGGCGGGCTTCTTCTCCGGAGTTTTAGATATCTGGCAGGGGTTAAATACATCCATATAGCCTCAAGGGCTATATGTGATGTATTTTTCGCCATACAGGTATTATACATTGCTGCCCAGGGCGCCCCCCCCCCAGCGCCCTGCACCCTCCGTGACCGCTGTGTGAAGTGTGCTGACAACAATGGCGCACAGCTGCAGTGCTGTGCGCTACCTGATGAAGACTGAGAGTCTTCTGCCGCCTGGTTCCGGACCTCTTCATCTTCAGCATCTGCAAGGGGGGTCGGCGGCGCGGCTCCGGGACGAACCCCATGGCGAGCCCTGTGTTCCGACTCCCTCTGGAGCTATGTCCAGTAGCCTAAGAATCCAATCCATCCTGCACGCAGGTGAGTTGAAAATCTCTCCCCTAAGTCCCTCGATGCAGTGAGCCTGTTGCCAGCAGGACTCACTGAAAATAAAGAACCTAAAAACTTTTTCTAAGCAACTCTTTAAGAGAGCCACCTAGATTGCTGTTAGGGTCTCCTGCCCTGTGCTGCCACGTCGTCATGGCAACCGGGAGACAAGTGCTAGTGGAGTAACCTGAGCGCAGCTGATACTCCGGTTCGGGTCTTTTGCTGTGCAGTGGTTATAGGCTCTGTGCACGGCAGGGGATCCGGTGCTGGTTTTTGTGCTCACAGTCTGTGAGGTCTGAGTGGGGCGTGGACAGCACCTGCTTTATAAGGCCTCTTTTCAGGGTAAGCAGATGCTGCTGAATCTTTGTTGATTAGTCAGTTCATGAAAGTTAGCCAGTACTGTGTAGCTTTGTATTTGTTTGTTGCTTACTGCAAATAGGCCTGGGGATTTGGTATTACATTCTGCCAATCCAGACCTAGCAGTAAGACTGGAGTCAGTCGTTTAGCTTGCTGGGGTTCTGTTACTACTCTGTGAACTTAGCAAGTTTGCGGCTGTATTCTAAGACTTGCCTGTCTAATCCTGTCTCACTGTGCTAGGTGTCAGGGGTCAGTTTAGTGGCAGTAAGCTAAAACCTGTGCACTGCAAGTGAGAAATAGGATTGTGGAGACTCTCCTTGTGTCTATCATTCCATCTCTGACCAAGGAGTTTACTGCCACACCCGTTGGTAACCCTTTAGGGTTTTGCTGTTGCCCTTAGCAACAGCATTTCAGGTTCTCTACGTATTAAAACACAACATCTTGCTTTTTCCATCTGTGCAGTTCTAATACAAGGGAGATACCCAGTTCCTTAGCCTCTGGGCTTCTCTGTTCACTTTGTGTGTATTTTGTTACCCTATTACCTTCTGTGTACGTTATGTCATATTCCCCAGTTTGTCTGTGAGTCCATTTGTTTTGCATAACAGTTCAAACACCAGTACATTCCTGCAGACACTGGAGTGCATAACAGTTCTGACACCAGTACTTTCCTGCAGGCACTGGTGTGCATAACATATTCAGCAGCCTAATACTCCTGTTGAAATTTTGTGGGAATATGGAGCATACCCCTCAAAATACGTTGCAACAGGTGGTCGATCAGGTGCAGGTCCTGACTCGACAATTTAATGATTTGTCCATTAAAATGCACACCTCCCAGGCTGCTGGCGGAGCTCCCGCAGCAGCAGCAGCACCTGCAGGGGTTAAGGAGCCGAAAGTAAATCTCCCGGATCGTTTTTCTGGAGATCGCTCGCAGTTCTTTTGTTTCAAGGAGAGCTGCAAGCTATACTTCCGGCTTAGGCCTCAGTCTTCTGGGTCGGAGATTCAGCGGGTGGGCATAGTGATTTCCTTGCTACAAGGAGACCCACAGGTCTGGGCATATGGGTTGCAGCCTGACTGTCCGTCGCTTAAAAGTGTTGATGCTTTTTTTACGGCACTGGGCATGTTGTATGATGACCCTGACAAGACGGCCTCAGCCGAGGCTCAGATTTCGATCCTTAAGCAAGGGCGAAGGCCAGTTGAGGTTTACTGTACGGAGTTTCGGAGGTTGGCCCATGATACCCAGTGGAATGACCCAGCCCTGAGACACCAGTACCGAAGAGGTCTTTCTAACCAGATAAAGGACCAACTGGTACAATATCCCTTGCCTGATAGCTTGGATCAGCTCATGCAGTTATCCATCCGGGTGGATAGACGGCTGAGAGAGCGTAGGCTTGAAAGGGAGACTAAGATTTCCTTCCTTCCCAAGGGAACCTCAGACTCTGAGGAATTTTCTGAGGAGCCTATGCAGATTGGGGCTACCCGCCTCTCCTCGCGTGAGAAGACGCGGAGGAGACAGCAGGGGTTGTGTTTGTACTGTGGGAATAAAGGTCATGTGGTAGTATCATGCCCAGAAAAGCCGGAAAACTTCAGGGCCTGAGGGTGATGGGAAATATCCTGTCAGGCCAGAAGTCAGAATTTCCCAAGAAGACTTTTATCATTCCGGTGACCTTGAAGATCCTCGGTCAAACTGTCAAGACTGAGGCCTTTGTGGACAGTGGGGCCGACGGGGTTTTTATGGACCGCCAATTCGCCCTGAAACACTCTGTTCCCTTAGTACCCTTGGCATCGGAAATTGAGATTTGTGGGTTAAACGGGGAACCATTATCCCAAGGTAAAATTACCTCTTGCACTAGCCAGATTTCTTTGTTTATTGGAGCCACACACTCTGAAAAATTGTCCTTTTATGTGACTGTCTGTACTTTTGCCCCATTGGTGTTGGGGTTACCCTGGTTAAGGGCCCACAATCCTCAATTTGACTGGGTCTCTGGGGAGATTCTTAGTTGGGGTACTGATTGTTTCAGGAGTTGCTTGAGCCTTCCAGTCAGGCTCTCGCAGCTAAGTTTGCCAGGATTGCCAGGGTGTTATGCAGATTTTGCGGACGTGTTCTCCAAAAAAGTTGCAGAGGTACTACCTCCCCATCGCCCCTATGACTGTGCCATTGATTTGTTGCCAAATGCTAAGCTTCCCAAGAGCAGGTTGTACTCCCTGTCACGTCCTGAGACTCAGGCTATGGCAGAGTACATTCAGGAGAACTTGGCTAAGGGATTTATCAGACCTTCACAGTCTCCAGTTGGGTCGGGGTTCTTCTTCGTGGGTAAAAAGGACGGTTCGTTGCGACCCTGCATCGACTTCAGGGAATTGAACCGTATCACGATTAAAAACTCATACCCACTGCC
Source organism: Pseudophryne corroboree (assembly GCF_028390025.1). Classification (NCBI taxonomy): domain Eukaryota; kingdom Metazoa; phylum Chordata; class Amphibia; order Anura; family Myobatrachidae; genus Pseudophryne; species Pseudophryne corroboree. The sequence continues at coordinate 488,493,240 of NC_086451.1, forward strand.
TCTCATTTCGGTCTTGTTTGACCAGCTTCGTACTGCCACCATTTTTTCTAAGATTGACCTACGCGGTGCGTACAATCTAATCCGAATAAGAGAGGGGGATGAATGGAAGACTGCCTTTAATACCCACTCAGGGCATTATGAATATTTGGTGATGCCTTTTGGGCTCTGTAATGCCCCGGCAGTCTTCCAGGATTTCATGAATGATGTGCTCAGGGAATATTTGGATAGATTCTTAGTTGTATACTTAGATGACATCCTAATCTTCTCCCATTCCCTGGAGGAACATCGGAAGCATGTACGCTTAGTCCTCCAGAAACTCAGAGACCACCGGCTTGGGGCAAAGCTGGAGAAGTGCGAATTTGAAGTTCAGCAAATCGCATTTCTAGGATATATTATCTCCCCAGAAGGTTTCCAAATGGAGGGTTCCAAGGTACAGGCAGTCCTGGATTGGGTGCAGCCCACTAGTTTGAAGGCGCTTCAGCGTTTCCTGGGCTTTGCAAATTTTTATAGACGATTTATCGCTGGATTTTCGTCTATAGTGGCGCCCTTGGTGGCACTCACTAAGAAAGGGGCGGATGTTGCTCACTGGTCTTGTGAGGCTAAAGCGGCTTTTGCCCGTCTCAAAAGGGCATTTGTTTCGGCCAAGGTGCTGCGACACCCAGATCCAGAGCGTCCTTTTGTGGTGGAGGTGGATGCCTCTGAGATGGGTATTGGGGCAGTGCTTTCTCAGATGGGAGTGTCTGATAATCGCCTTCATCCCTGTGCTTACTTTTCCCGTAAATTTTCGCCTGCCGAGATGAATTATGACGTGGGTAACCGGGAATTGTTGGCTATTAAGGATGCACTCGAGGAGTGGAGACACTGGCTTGAGGGGGCTAAGTTTGTGGTCTCAATTCTCACTGACCATAAGAATCTGGCATATTTAGAGTCAGCGAAGCGTCTCAATGCCAGGCAGGCACGATGGGCTTTGTTTTTTGCTCGCTTTAATTTTTTGATAACATATCGCCCTGGGTCAAAAAACATCAAGGCTGATGCGCTCTCGCGGAGTTTTGCTCCAATCCAGGAGACCACCGAGGAGCCGTTGCCCATTGTTTCCCCATCATGTATTAAAGTGGGCATTACCCAGGACCTCTTATCATTAGTCCTTAGAGCACAGGAGCAGGCTCCTCAGACCTTCCGGTAGGTCTTTTGTTTGTGCCTCCTAGGTTAAGACAGCGAGTGTTCCTGGAATTCCATGCCAAGAAGTCGGCAGGTCACCCGGGTATTGCCAGAACTCGGGAGTTGCTATCTAGGGCGGTGTGGTGGCCCTCGGTGGCTAAGGATGTGGATCAGTGGGTTCGGGCATGTGACATCTGTGCCCGAAATAAGACTCCTAGAGGGGTTCCTGTTGGCCCATTACATCCACTCTCTATCCCATCTAAGCCATGGACCCACATTTCAATGGATTTTGTGGTGGACTTGCCCAAATCCTCGGGGATGACAGCCATCTGGGTTGTCGTTGACAGGTTTTCGAAGATGGCGCACTTCGTTCCACTGGTTGGGCTGCCATCAGCCAGACGCCTGTCTGAATTATTTATGCTGCATGTTGTGCGTCTCCACGGGTTGCCACTTGATGTGGTCTCTGACCGCGGATCCCAGTTTGTGGCCAAATTCTGGAGGGCATTTTGTTCCGATCTCCAGATTTCTGTCAGCTTGTCGTCAGGCTACCATCCGCAGTCTAATGGGCAGACTGAAAGGGTGAACCAGTCCTTGGAGCAGTTCCTCAGGTGTTATGTCTCCAAGTGTCAGACTGACTGGGTTGCTCATCGGTCCATGGCGGAGTTTGCCTATAACAACGCGGCTCACTCTGCTACAGGGATCTCTCCCTTCCTTTGTGTGTATGGGCATCATCCTAAGGCCAATTCTTTTGACCCCCTGGACTCCACGCCTGGTGGTTCCTCTGTGGTTTCGGTCCTTAGAGGTATTTGGCGGAAAGTGAAGAAAGCCCTTGTGTCTGTGTCATTAGTGACCAAAAGGGTTTTTGATAAGCGGAAAAGACCCTGCAGCTTCAAATTAGGAGACTTCGTCTGGTTGTCTACCAAGAATTTGAAGTTGAGACAGCCATCTCATAAGTTAGGGCCCCGGTTCATCGGCCCTTATAAGATCACCAGGGTTATCAATCCGGTGGCATTTCAGTTAGATCTGCCCCGTTCTTTGGGTATCAATAAAACATTTCATTGTTCCCTTTTAAAACGGGCGATTAGTAATCCTTCTTCCAGTGGAAGACCTTCCCCTCTTCTGATACGTGGCCAGAGGGAGTTTGTTGTTGAAAGGATTCTTGACTCCAAGGTGGTTCGGGGTCGGCTGTCATTTTTGGTGCACTGGAAGGGGTATGGCCCGGAGGAGCGGTCGTGGGTGCGCAGTTGTGATCTTCATGCCCCCAGACTGATACGCTCTTTCTTCTCGCAGTTCCCCGATAAACCCGGTGGTAGGGGTTCTTTGACCCCTCGTCAGAGGGGGGGTACTGTTAGGGTCTCCTGCCCTGTGCTGCCACGTCGTCATGGCAACCGGGAGACAAGTGCTAGTGGAGTAACCTGAGCGCAGCTGATACTCCGGTTCGGGTCTTTTGCTGTGCAGTGGTTATAGGCTCTGTGCACGGCAGGGGATCCGGTGCTGGTTTTTGTGCTCACAGTCTGAGGTCTGAGTGGGGCGTGGACAGCACCTGCTTTATAAGGCCTCTTTTCAGGGTAAGCAGATGCTGCTGAATCTTTGTTGGTTAGTCAGTTCATGAAAGTTAGCCAGTACTGTGTAGCTTTGTATTTGTTTGTTGCTTACTGCAAATAGGCCTGGGGATTTGGTATTACACTCTGCCAATCCAGACCTAGCAGTAAGACTGGAGTCAGTCGTTTAGCTTGCTGGGGTTCTGTTACTACTCTGTGAACTTAGCAAGTTTGCGGCTGTATTCTAAGACTTGCCTGTCTAATCCTGTCTCACTGTGCTAGGTGTCAGGGGTCAGTTTAGTGGCAGTAAGCTAAAACCTGTGCACTGCAAGTGAGAAATAGGATTGTGGAGACTCTCCTTGTGTCTATCATTCCATCTCTGACCAAGGAGTTTACTGCCACACCCGTTGGTAACCCTTTAGGGTTTTGCTGTTGCCCTTAGCAACAGCATTTCAGGTTCTCTACGTATTAAAACACAACATCTTGCTTTTTCCATCTGTGCAGTTCTAATACAAGGGAGATACCCAGTTCCTTAGCCTCTGGGCTTCTCTGTTCACTTTGTGTGTATTTTGTTACCCTATTACCTTCTGTGTACGTTATGTCATATTCCCCAGTTTGTCTGTGAGTCCATTTGTTTTGCATAACAGTTCAAACACCAGTACATTCCTGCAGACACTGGAGTGCATAACAGTTCTGACACCAGTACTTTCCTGCAGGCACTGGTGTGCATAACAATTGCACCCTTCTCGGCCGGGCACAAAAACCTAACTGAGGCTTGGAGGAGGGTCATAGGGGGAGGAGCCAGTACACACCATGTGATCCTAAAAGCTTGCTTTTGTGCCCTGTCTCCTGCGGAGCCGCTATTCCCCATGGTCCTGACGGAGTCCCCAGCATCCACTAGGACGTTAGAGAAAACCTAACAAAATTCTTTTAAAACAGAAAACTCTGGAGAGCTCTCTGCAGTGCACCCATTCTCCTCTGGGCACAGAATCTAACTGAGGTCTGGAGGAGGGGCATAGAGGAAGGAGCCAGTGCACACCCATAGTCAAAGTTCTTTTTAGGTGCCCTATCTCCTGCGGAGCCCGTCTATACCCCCTGTGGTCCTTACGGAGTCCCCAGCATCCTCTAGGACGTAAGAGAAATTTTATACTGGCGGGGGCTATATTTAGTGCCTAGGCACTTCTAATATACATTTTTTGCCAGTGCTAACTTCAATACTGCCCTGCTAGTGCCGCCGTATGTGTGTGGGAGCATGGCGTGCAGCGCGACCGCTGCGCGGTACCTCAGTACTGAAGTCTTCTGCCGTCACTGAAGTCTTCTTTTCTTAGTAATACTCACCCGGCTTCTATCTTCTGGCTCTGTGAGGGGGTGACGGCGCGGCTCCGGGAACGAGCAGCTAGGCGCACCAAGTGATTGAACCCTCTGGAGCTAATGGTGTCCAGTAGCCTATAAAGCAGAGCCTTTGAACTCACAGAAGTAGGTCTGACTTCTCTCCCCTCAGTCCCACGATGCAGTGAGCCTGTTGCCAGCAGTGCTCCCTGAACACAAAAAACCTAACAAAAGTATTTTTTACAGAGAAACTCAGGAGAGCTCCCCTAGTGTGTGTCCAGTCTCTCTGGGCACAGAATCTAACTGAGGTCTGCAGGAGGGGCATAGAGGGAGGAGCCAGTTCACACCCATTCAAAGTCTTAGTGTGCCCATGTCTCCTGCGGATCCCGTCTATACCCCATGGTCCTTTTGGAGTCCCCAGCATCCTCTAGGACATATGAGAAAATAGGATTTTAATACCTACCGGTAAATCCTTTTCTCCTAGTCCGTAGAGGATGCTGGGGACTCCAAAAAGGACCATGGAGTATAGACGGGATCCGCAGGAGACATGGGCACACTATAAGACTATGAATGGGTGTGAACTGGCTCCTCCCTCTATGCCCCTCCTCCAGACCTCAGTTATAGCATACCTCCCAACATTTCTTCTTTCTAAATCGGGACACACGCGCGACAAAGCCGCGCGCGCTCCAGAAAAAGGGGCGTGACCTAAGAAAAGGGGGCATGGCTTCGCGCAGGACCCGCGATCGCGAGCCACGCCCCCCCCCGTTTTCGTCACTGAGGGGGCATGCCCAGCGCTCTGTGAGCCGCTGGCATGCCCCCTCTCCCTCTGACTTCAGTGAATAGACGCTGTGCGCATGCGCACAGTGTCTATTCACCGCTGCTCTGCTAAGCAGGGCAGCGACAGACAGAGCCTCCCAACTGCCCCCTCCCCCACCGCGGGACACTGCGGGCCGCAGGTGGGACAGCGGGACAGTCCCCAAAAAACGGGACTGTCCCGCGAAAATCGGGACAGTTGGGAGGTATGGTTATAGGAACTGTGCCCAGGGAGACGGACATTTCGAGGAAAAGGATTTTTGTTTAACCAAGGGTGAGAAACACACCAGCTCACACCACAACACACCGTACAATATGGATTACAAGCAATACCAGTTAACAGTATGAACTAAAAACAGCAACAAGCTAACTATAACCGATACACAACCTTCGTGTAACAGAAAACAACGACCATTAATACAACTGCAAGTAACAGTCCGCACTGGGACGGGTGCCCAGCATCCTCTACGGACTAGGAGAAAAGGATTTACCGGTAGGTATTAAAATCCTATTTTCTCTTACGTCCTAGAGGATGCTGGGGACTCCAAAAGGACCATGGGGTCTATACCAAAGCTCCAGAACGGGCGGGAGAGTGCGGACGGCTCTGCAGCACCGATTGAGCAAACATGAGGTCCTCATCAGCCAGGGTATCAAACTTGTAGAACTTAGCAAAAGTGTTTGAACCCGACCACGTAGCTGCTCGGCAAAGTTGAAGTGCCGAGACTCCTCGGGCAGCCGCCCAAGATGAGCCCACCTTCCTGGTAGAATGGGCTTTCACTGACTTCGGCAACGGCTATCCAGCCGTACAATGGGCATGCCGAATCGTATTACAGATCCAGCGTGCAATAGTCTGCTTGGAAGCAGGAGCCCCAATTTTGTTGGGAGCATATAGGACAAACAGAGCCTCTGATTTCCTAATTTGAGCTGTTCTGGCGACATAAATTTTCAAAGCTCTTATGACAGAGAGATTTTGGCATCGCCACGGTATCCGTAGCCACAGGCACCACAATAGGTTGATTTATGTGAGACGAAGAAACCACCTTCGGCAGAAATTGTTGATGAGTTCTCAATTCCGCTCTATCCACATGGAAAATCAAATAGGGGCTCTTGTTAGACAAAGCCGCCAATTCCGACACCCGTCTTGCGGACGCCAAGGCCAAAAGCATGACCACTTTCCAAGTGAGAAATTTCAACTCAACCTTTCGCAAAGGTTCAAACCAGTGAGACATAAGAAATTGTAACACCACGTTAAGATCCCACGGTGCCACGGGTGGCACAAACGGAGGATGGATGTGCAGCACTCCCTTCACGAAAGTCTGAACCTCTGGAAGGGCGGCCAATTCTTTTTGAAAGAAAAAAGATAAAGCCGAAATCTGCACTTTAATGGAACCTAATTTCAGGCCTGCATCCACACAATGGAGGAAACGCCCCAGCTGAAACTTCTCCGTAGGAGCTTTCTTGGCTTCACACCAAGACACATACTTTATCCAAATACGATGATAATGCTTCGCCGTGACCTCCTTTCTAGCCTTGAGGAGAGTGGGAATGACTTCCCCGGGAATACCCTTTCGAGCTAGGATTTGGCGTTCAACCGCCACGCCGTTAAACGCAGCCGCGGTAAGTCCTGGAAGACACATGGCCCCTGCAGTAACAGATCCTCTCTGAGATAAAGAGGCCAGGGATCTTCTATGAGCAATTCCTGAAGATCCGGATACCAGGCCCTCCGTGGCCAATCTGGAACGAGTACCGCCCGAACCCTTGTTCTTCTTATGATCCTCAACACTTTTGGAATGAGTGGAAGTGGAGGGAACACATATACCGACTGAAACACCCACGGAGTTACCAGGGCGTCCACTGCACTGGCTTGAGGGTCCCTTGACCTGGAACAATATCTCGGAAGCTTCTTGTTGAGGCGAGACGCCATCATGTCTATTTGAGGAATTCCCCAACGACTTGTCACTTCTGCAAAGACCTCTTGATGAAGACCCCACTCTCCTGAATGGAGATCGTGTCTGTTGAGGAAGTCTGCTTCCCAGTTGTCCACGCCCGGAAGGAAGACCGCTGACAGAGCGCTCACGTGCTTTTCCGCCCAGCGGAGAACTTTTGTGGCCTCCGCCATCGGCGCTCTGCTCTTTATTCCGCCCTGGCGGTTTATGTACGCCACCATTGTTACGTTGTCCGACTGAATCAGGACAGGTAGATCTCGAAGCAAGTGTTTCGCTTGCAGAAGGCCGTTGTAAATGGCTCTTAATTCCAGAACGTTTATGTGCAGACAAACTTCCTGGCTTGACCATTTTCCCTGGAAATTTCTTCCTTCTGTGACTGCTCCCCAGCCTCGGAGACTTGCATCCGTGGTCAGCAGGTCCCAATCCTGGATCCCGAACCTGCGTCCCTCTAGGAGGTGAGAACTTTGAAGCCACCACAGGAGAGATATTCTGGTCCTGGAAGATAGACTTATTTTCCGATGCATGTGCAGGTGAGACCCGGACCACTTGTCCAACAGGTCCCACTGAAATACCCGGGCATGAAACCTGCCAAACGGAATGGCTTCGTAAGCTGCAACCATCTTGCCCAGCACCCGAGTGCATTGATGAATCGAAACCCTTGCCGGTTTCAGAATCTCCTTGACCATGGTCTGGATTTCCAGGGCTTTTTCCACTGGGAGAAATACTTTCTGCAGTTCCGTGTCCAGAATCATGCCCAGGAAAGACAGCCGAGTTGTTGGAATCAACTGTGATTTTGGCAAATTTAGAATCCAACCATGTTGTTGCAGAATCGTCAGGGAGAGTGCCACGTTTCTTAGCAACTGCTCCTTTGATCTCGCCTTTGTCAGGAGATCGTCCAAGTACGGGATAATTGTGACACCCTGCTTGCGTAGGAGTACCATCATTTCCGCCATTACTTTGGTGAAGACCCTCGGGGCCGTGGAAAGACCAAACGGCAACGTCTGAAATTGGTAATGACAATCCTGCACCGCAAACCTCAGGAAAGCTTGATGTGGAGGATATATTGGGACATGTAAGTAGGCATCTTTTATGTCGACTGACGCCATGAAATCCCCCCCTTCCAGACTGGAGATCACTGCTCGAAGAGATTCCATCTTTAACTTGAAAGTTTTCAAATACAGATTGAGGGATTTTAGGTTCAGGATCAGTCTGACCGAGCCGTCCGGCTTTGGTACGACAAAGATGCTCGAATAAAACCCTTCTCCCCGTTGAGACGGGGGTACCGTGACAATAACACGCTGTTGACGCAGCTTTTGTATCGCCGCATTACTACTTCCCTTTCTGGGATAGAAACTGGCAAGACTGATTTGAAAAATCGGTGGGGGGGCAACTCCTGAAACTCAGTTTGTACCCTTGGGACACTATGTCTAACACCCAAGGATCAAGGCGCGAGTGAAACCAGACCTGACTGAAGATTCGGAGACGCGCCCCCACCGGTACGGACTCCCGTAGGGGAGCCCCAGCGTCATGCGGTGGACTTGGCAGAAGCCGGGGAGGACTTCTGGTCCTGGGAGCCTGGCACAGCAGGCGACCTTTTTCCCCTTCCTCTACCTTTAGAGGCAAGGAAGGATAACCCTCTTCCTTTTTTGTATTTATTAGGCTGAAAGGACAGCATCTGATAATGGGGTGCCTTTTTCTGTTGTGGAGGAACATAAGGAAGAAAGGATGACTTACTCGCTGTAGCCGTAGACACCAGGTCAGCGAGGCCGTCACCAAACGAGACACTACCTTTATATGGGAGAGCTTCCATAGCTTTCTTAGAGTCGGCATTAGCATTCCATTGATAAATCCACAGTGCTCTCCTGGCCGACACTGCCATGGCATTGGCCCTTGATCCCAAGAGGCCAATATCCCTCGCCGCATCCTTTAGGTAAGCCGCAGCGTCCCTGATATAACCGTGAGTCAAAAGAATGTTATCCCTATCCAGGGTATCCATGTCAGATGCCAAATTATCAGCCCACTTAGCAATAGCACTACTCACCCATGCCGACGTCACGGCAGGTCTGTGCAGTGCACCCGTAGTTACATAAATGGCCTTTAATGTCGTTTCCTGCTTACGATCCGCAGGGTCCTTTAGGGCATCAGTGTCAGGAGATGGAAGCACCACCTTCTTGGACAGCCGTGATAGAGCCTTGTCCACATTGGGAGATGAATTCCACTTTTCCCTGTCGTCAGAGGGGAAAGGATATGCCATAAGAATCTTCTCGGGAATCTGCCACCTTTTATCAGGAGATTCCCAAGCTTTTTCACAAAGAGCATTCAGTTCATGAGAGGGGGGAAACTCCACCTCAGGTTTCTTTCCCTTATACAAACAAACCCTTGTATCTGGAACAGCAGGCACTTCAGAAATATGTAAAACATCTTTAATAGCCACAATCATGTACTGAATACTCTTAACCAATTTTGGATGTAAACTGGCCTCACTATAGTCGACACTGGAATGAGAGTCCGTGTCGGTATCCGTATCCGCTATTTGGGTAAATGAACGCTTTTGTGACCCTGAGGGGGCCTGTACCTGAGATAAGGCGTCCTCCATGGATTTTCTCCACGTTTGTGTCTGAGAATCGGATTTATCCAGCCTTTTAGTCAATAACGACACATTTGCATTCAATGTACTCAACACATTCACCCAATCAGCAGTCGGCGGTGCTGACAGAGCCACTCCCAAATCCTTCTCTGCGCCCCCAGCAACATCCTCCGGGGAGGAGCACTCAGCCTCAGACATGTCGACACACCGTACCGACACGAACACACACACACTGGCTATAGGGGACAGACCCACAGGGAAGCCTGTTAGAAAAACACAGAGGGAGTTTACCAGCTCACACCCCAGCGCCTATTTCAATGCTGAGAAATAATATCAATAATAATATGCTCCCTGTTACTTGATCAGGAGAGTGGAGGTCTGGGCCAGCGTCTCTGCAGTCTGTGAAGAGAGAAAATGGCGCTGGTAAGCTGTGAGGGCTAAGCCACGCCCCCACTCAGCGCGCTGTAGTCCCGCTCAAATTTGAATCTTTATACTGGCGGGGGCTTATATTTAGTGCCTAGGCACTTATAACATATCTCTTTTAGCCAGTCTTTACCTCAGTAACATGCTGCCCAGGGCGCCCCCCCTGCGCCCTGCACCCTATAAGTGCCGTTGGAAGTATGTGTGGAAGCATGGCGCGCAGCGCGACCGCTGCGCTGTACCTCGTTACTGAAGTCTTCTGCCCTTCTAGATACTCACCCAGCTTCTGTCTTCTGTGAGGGGGTTGACGGCGCGGCTCCGGGAACAAGCAGCTAGGCGCACCAAGTGATCGAACCCTCTAGAGCTAATGGTGTCCAGTAGCCTAAGAAGCAGAGACTTTAACTCAGAAGAAGTAGGTCTGACTTCTCTCCCCTCAGTCCCATGAAGCAGGGAGCCTGTAGCCAGCAGGTCTCTTTTTTTCAGAGAAACTTAGGAGAGCTCCCCTAGTGTGTGTCCAGTCTCTCTGGGCACAGAATCTAACTGAGGTCTGGAGGAGGGGCATAGAGGGAGGAGCCAGTTCACACCCATTCAAAGTCTTAGTGTGTCCATGTCTCCTGCGGATCCCGTCTATACCCCATGGTCCTTTTGGAGTCCCCAGCATCCTCTAGGACGTAAGAGAAATAGAGGTATAGTACAGTGTATGAGGTATATAGATGTACAGTGCAGTCGGTGAATGAGGTATATAGAGGTATAGTACAGTGTAAAAGGTATATAGAGGTACACAGTACAGTGTGTATGAGGTATATAGAGGTATTGTACAGTCGGAGTATGAGGAATATAGAGGTATAGTGCAGTGTATGAGGTATATAGATGTACAGTACAGTCGGTGAATGAGGTATATAGAGGTATAGTACAGTGTAAAAGGTATATAGAGGTACAGTACAGTGTGTATGAGGTATATAGAGGTATTGTACAGTCGGTGTATGAGGTATATAGAGGTATAGTACAGTGTATGAGGTATATAGAGGTACAGTACAGTCGGTGTATGAGGTATATAGAGGTACAGTACTGTGTATGAGGTATATAGAGGCACAGTTCAGTCGGTGTATGAGGTATATAGAGGTACAGTAGTGTATGAGGTAGAGGTATAGTACAGTAAGTGTATGAGGTATATAGAGCTATAGTACAGTGTATGAGGTATATAGAGGTACAGTACAGTGTATGAGGTATATAGAGGCATAGTACAGTGTATGAGGTATATAGAGGGACAGTACAGTCGGTGTATGAGGTATATAGAGGTAGAGTAGATAATGTGTGAGGTATATAGAGGAACAATACAGTCTGTGTATGAGGTATGTAGAGGTATAGTACAGTTGATGTATGAGGTATATAGAGGTACAGTACAGTGTATGAGGTATATAGAGGTACAGTACAGTCGGTGTATGAGGTATATAGAGGTACAGTATAGTTAGTGTGTGAGGTATATAGAGGTATAGTACAGTCGGGGTATGAGGTATATAGAGGTAAAGTACAGTTAGCGTGTGAGGTATATAGAGGTACAGTACAGTTGGTGTATGAGGTACTCTATATAGAGTTACAGTACCGTGTATGAGGTATATAGAGGCACAGTACAGTCGGTGTATGAGGTATATAGAAGTACAGTAGTGTATGAGGTAGAGGTAAAGTGTATGAGGTATATAGAGGTATAGTACAGTGTATGAGGTAGAGGTACAGTACATTGTATGAGGTATATAGAGGCATAGTACAGTCGGTGTATGAGGTATATAGAGGTACAGTACAGTGTATGAGGTATATAGAGGGACAGTACAGTCGGTGTATGAGGTATATAGAGGAACAGTACAGTCTGTGTATGAGGTATGTAGAGGTATAGCACAGTTGGTGTATGAGGTATATAGAGGTACAGTACAGTTAGTGTGTGAGGTATATAGGTACAGTACAGTCGGTGTATGAGGTATATAGAGGTACAGTGTATGAGGTATACAGAGGTACAGTACAGTGTATGAGGTATATAGGTACAGTACAGTCGGTGTATGAGGTATATAGAGGTACAGTACAGTGTATGAGGTATATAGCGGTAGAGTATAGTCAGTGTATGAGGTATATAGAGGTATAGTACAGTGTATGAGGTATATAGAGGCACAGTACAGTCGGTGTATGAGGTATATAGAGGTACAATACAGTTAGTGTGTGAGGTATAGTACAGTGTGTGAGGTATATAGAGGTATAGTACAGTCGGTGTATGAGGTATATATAGGTATAGTACAGTGTATGAGGTATACAGAGGTACAGTACAGTGTAAGATGTAGAGGTACAGTACAGTGTATGAGGTATATAGAGGTATAGTACAGTGTATGAGGTATGTAGAGGCACAGTACAGTCGGTGTATGAGGTATATAGCGGTAGAGTACAGTCGGTGTATGAGGTATATAGAGGTACAGTGTATGAGGTATATAGAGGCCCAGTACAGTCGGTGTATGAGGTATATAGAGGTAAAGTAGTTAGTGTGAGGTATATAGCGGTACAGTACAGTTAGTGTGTGAGGTAAAGTAGTGTATGAGGTATATAGAGGTATAGTACAGTCGGTGTATGAGGTATATAGATACATTACCGTGTATGAGGTATATGGAGGTATAGTACCGTGTATGAGGTATATGGAGGCATAGTACAGTCGGTGTATGAGGTATATAGAGGTACAGTACAGTGTGTATGAGGTATATAGAGGTACAGTTAGTGTGTGAGGTATAGTTGTGTATGAGGTATATAGAGGTATAGTACAGTCGGTGTATGAGGTATATAGAGGTACAGTACAGTGTATGAGGTATATAGAGGCACAGTACAGTCGGTGTATGAGGTATATAGAGGTACAGTACAGTGTATGAGGTATATAGAGGAACAGTGCAGTCGGTGTATGAGGTATATAGAGGTACAGTACAGTGTATGAGGTATACAGAGGTACAGTACAGTCAGTGTATGAGGTATATAGAGACACAGTACAGTCGGTGTATGAGGTATATAGAGGCATAGTACAGTCGGTGTATGAGGTATATAGAGGTACAGTACAGTGTATGAGGTATATAGAGGTACAGTACAGCCGGTGTATGAGGTATATAGAGGCATAGTACAGTTGATGTATGAGGTATAGAGGTACAGTACAGTGTATGAGGTATATAGAGGTACAGTACAGTCGGTGTATGAGGTATATAGAGGTACAGTACAGTTAGTGTGTGAGGTATAGTAGTGTATGAGGTATATAGAGGTACAGTACAGTCGGTGTATGAGGTATAACGAGTTTTATGGTAAGAACTTACCTTTGTTAAAACTCTTTCTGCGAGGTACACTGGGCTCCACAAGGAATAGACATAGGGGTGTAGAGTAGGATCTTGATTTGAGGTACCAACAGGCTCAAAGCTTTGACTGTTCCCAGAATGCACAGCGCCGCCTCCTCTATAACCCCGCCTCCCTGCACAGGAGCTCAGTTTTTAGTTAACCAGCCCAATGCAGTAGCAGGAAAAGAGACGACAACGGTTAGTAGCCACATAGATCACACTCTCACGACAGGAGAAGTGTTAGCGGCTAATGCCATATCAACCCAAAGAAGCTAAGTGCGTCAGGGTGGGCGCCCTGTGGAGCCCAGTGTACCTCGCAGAAAGAGTTTTAACAAAGGTAAGTTCTTACCATAAAACTCGTTTTCTGCTGCGGGGTACACTGGGCTCCACAAGGAATGGACAATGGGGATGTCCTAAAGCAGTTCCTTATGGGAGGGGACGCACTGTAGTGGGCACAAGAACCCGGCGTCCAAAGGAAGCATCCTGGGAAGCGGCAGTATCGAAGGCATATAACCTTATGGACGTGTTCACAGAGGACCACGTAGCCGCCTTGCACAATTATTCAAGGGTCGCACCACGGCGGGCCGCCCAAGAAGGTCCAACAGACCGCGTAGAATGGGCCGTAATGTGAGCAGGAGCTGACAGACCAGCCCTCACATAAGCATGTGCAATCACCATTCTAATCCATCTGGCCAGGGTCTGCTTGTGAGCAGGCCAGCCCCGTTTGTGAAATCCAAACAGCACAAAGAGAGAATCAGATTTCCTAATAGAAGCAGTTCTCTTCACATAGATACGGAGAGCCCGTACCACATCCAAAGACCGCTCTTTGGGAGACAAATCAGGAGAGACAAAGGCCGGAACCACAATCTCCTGATTAAGTTGGAACGAAGAAACCACCTTAGGTAAATAACCGGGACGAGTCCTAAGAACCGCCCTGTCACGGTGAAATATCAGATATGGGGAACTACAAGACAAGGCACCCAGATCCGACACTTTTCTAGCAGAGGCAATAGCCAGCAGAAACACCACCTTAAGGGAAAGCCACTTAAGGTCAGCTGAACCAAGAGGTTCAAATGGATGCTCCTGCAACGCCTCCAAAACCACCGACAAATCCCAAGGAGCCACAGGCGGGACATAGGGAGGTTGGATACGCAACACACCCTGAGTGAAAGTATGAACATCAGGTAAAGTCGCAATTTTTCTCTGAAACCACACCGACAAGGCAGAAATATGAACCTTGAGGGAGGCCAGACGCAGACCTAAATCTAGGCCTTGCTGCAGAAAAGCCAAAAGTTTGGCTGTACTAAACTTGGAAGCGTCATAATTGTTAGATGCGCACCAAACAAAGTAGGAATGCCAGACCCTATGATAAATCTGAGCAGAAGCTGGTTTCCGGGCCCACAACATAGTTTTAATGACCCCCTCAGAAAACCCTTTAGCCCTCAAGACGGAGACTTCAAGAGCCACGCCGTCAAAGATAGCCGGGCTAGGTCCTGGTAGACACAGGGGCCCTGAACGAGGAGGTCTGGGCGTTGTGGAAGTAGAATTGGTCTCTGACGATAGGCCCTGCAGGTCTGAGAACCAGTGCCGTCTGGGCCACGCTGGAGCTATGAGAAACAGATTTCCTTTTTCTTGCTTGAACTTCCGAAATACCCTGGGCAGGAGTGACACCGGAGGGAACACATACAGCAGCCGATACCTCCACAGCACCGCCAGCGCATCCACGAATGCTGCTTGAGGATCCCTTGTCCTTGCTCCGAAGACCGGAACCTTGTGATTGTGTCGAGACGCCATCAGATCCACATCTGGAAGACCCCACTTTTCCACGAGGAGTTGAAACACTTCTGGATGGAGGCCCCACTCGCCGGCATGCACGTCCTGACGACTGAGAAAGTCTGCATCCCAATTCAGGACTTCCGGAATGAATATTGCTGATATAGCCGGTAGATGGCGTTCCGCCCAACGTAGAATCCGTGAAACTTCCTTCATTGCCAAGCGGCTTCGAGTGCCGCCTTGATGATTTATGTAAGCCACTGTGGTGGCGTTGTCCGACTGTACTTGAACAGGACGGTTCTGAATTGAATGCTGGGCCAGGTTCAACGCATTGAAGACCGCCCGCAATTCCAGAATGTTGATCGAGAGGAGAGATTCCTCCTTGGTCCACCGACCCTGAAGGGAGTGTTGCTCTTCAGGGTCGGTGGCATCTTAGACTGGCATCTGTCGTCAACAGGACCCAGTTGGATATCCAGAAGGGACGACCCCTGCACAATTGTTGGTCCCGGAGCCACCAGTGTAGCGACAGACGGACCTCCAGAGTCAAGAAGATCATTTGAGATCTGATCCGGTGAGGCAGGCCGTCCCACTTGGCTAGAATCAGCCTCTGGAGGGGGCGAGAATGGAATTGAGCATACTCCACCATGTCGAATGCTGACACCATTAGGCCCAGCACCTGCATTGCCGAATGTATCGACACTTGCGACGAGGAAGGAAGCAACGAATCCTGTCCTGAATCTTCAGGACTTTCTCCTGAGACAAGAACAACCTCTGGTTGTGAGTGTCCAACAACGCTCCCAGGTGCACCATGCTCTGAGCAGGGACTAGGGAGGATTTCTTCCAGTTGATGAGCCACCCGTGGGCTTGTAGAAACCGGACCGTCATATCCAGATGACGCAGGAGAAGATCTGGGGAATTTGCCAGGATTAACAAGTCATCCAGATACGGCAGTATCCTGACCCCTTGACGGCGGAGTACCACCGTCATCACCGCCATAACTTTGGTGAAGACTCGTGGAGCCTTTGTTAAAACAAAAGGTAACGCCAGAAACTGGTAATGGAGATTGCCAATAGCGAACCTCAGATATTGTTGATGTGACACTGCTATAGGAATATGCAGGTAAGCATACTGTATGTCCAGGGAGACCATGTAGTCCCCAGGTTCCAAGGCCAGAACTATAGAGCGAAGGGTTTCCATACGGAACTTGGAAACCTTCACAAACCTGTTCAATGCCTTGAGGTTGAGTATGGGCCGGGGAGGACCCATTCGGTTTTGGGACTAGAAACAGCGGAGAATAGTAACCCCGGCCTCTCTGAGCAAGAGGCACCTGTACTACGACTCCTGTATTCAGGAGGGTCTGTACCACGGAGTGTAGAGATTTTGCCTTTGTCTGGTCCAAAGGGACGTCTGTCTGGCAAAATCGATGAGGGGGTCGGTATTTGAAGGCTATGGCGTAACCTCGAGTGACAACTTCCCGTACCCAGGCATCTGAAGTGGTCTTCAACCATTCCTGGGCATACCCTAGAAGCCGGTCCCCCACCCTGGGATCCCCCAGGGGGAGGCCGGCCCCGTCATGCGGCTGGCTTATCGGTCTTGGCAGCTGGCTGACGGGCAGCCCAGGCTCTTTTGAGCTTCGGCTTACCAGGTTTGGAAGTGCGGGCCTGCTTGTGGTACGCTTGACCTTTTGCTTTACCTGAAGGACGAAAGGACGTGCCTTTGGCCTTCGACACAGAAGGAGCGGTATTAGGCAGACAGGCAGTTTTGGCAGTAGCCAAGTCAGCCACAATCTTATTTAAGTCCTCCCCAAACAGAATATCTCCCTTCAAAGGGAGTACCTCCAGAGTTTTTCTAGAGTCCAGATCCACAGACCAGGATCTCAGCCACAATATCCGGCGAGCCATGACTGACGTAGTAGAGGCCTTGGCTGCTAGGATACCGGCATCAGAAGCCGCCTCTTTAATATATCTAGACGCTGTGACAATATATGACAAGCATTGTCTAGCATGGTCAGAAGAGATTTCAGCTTCTAACTCCAAGGCCCATGCTTCAATAGCCTCTGCCGCCCATGTAGCTGCAATAATGGGCCTTTGTGCAGCACCCGTGAGGGTGTAAATCGCTTTCAGACAACCCTCCACACGTTTATCCGTAGGCTCTTTTAGAGACGTGACGGTAGTGACAGGTAGAGCTGAGGAAACCACCATCCTAGCCACATGTGAGTCTACTGGAGGAGGTGTTTCCCAATATTTAGACAGCTCTGGCGCGAGGGGATAGCGAGCCAGCATCTTCTTTTGAGGCACAAACTTCGTACCCAGGTTTTCCCAGGGTTCCTGATGTATATCCACTAGGTGATCAGAGTGAGGTAAAACTTGCTTAACCACCTTCTGACGCTTGAACTTTCTTAGGAGGGACGGATGGCTCGGGATCATCCGTAGTCTGCAGAATTAACTTAATAGCCTCCAAAAGGTCAGGAACATCCACATGTGAACTACCCTCCCCATCAGTCGTATCCGAGTCAGAACCTGAGGGGTCAGTATATGTGCCGTCTTCATCAGACGAGGTGTCAGTGACAGCAGTGGATTGTGAGGAGATAAGCGCCCGCTTAGAGGACCTCTTGGCCTTAGGCGAGCGTTGGTCAGACTTTTTAGTAGTCAAGGACTGGTTCAACTTCTTTATTTGAGCAGATAAATCGTCCGCCCACGGCGGGTTAGCTGCAGGGACCACATACAATTGTACCGGCATTGGGGGTCCCATAGGGGGAGTTAGTTTATGAACTAGCGTATGGAGTAGCGTGGAAAAAGCAGCCCACGGTGGGTCAGTATGTGCCTCCGTTGCCACAGTCCCACTGGGGGGCAAGGAACCCCCAGAACCAGAGCCCACAGCTGCTATATTCTCCTCATATGGCCCCGTGGCGTCAGCAACACCGGCAGTGTGTTCAGCCCCAGAACCGTTACCCTCAGAAGCAGACATGATATAACTTGCAGTATGAGGTTAACAAAGTAGAATTATCAGCAGCACTATATCCCAAAACCCAAACCCCTGCGCAGTGTAGTCAGCACCAGCAGAGATAAAGGAGAGATATGGTGACTAAATCACAGAGAAAAATACGTAATACAGTATATCTTTGTGAAAATCCTATATTAGATAACACCTGACGCACCAAGCCCCCTCAGGTTATAGAATATAGGGATAGCAGTTTGAGTGAAAGACACGAAATGGACACCACTCAGCTATCAATGCACACACATATAGTCACAGTTTGTACAATGCAGAGGTTATTACTGACAATAATACTGCACTGGACTAGCTTACACAGCTATATAACAATAGATATAACAGTACACAGTCAGAACTGGATGTATATCACAGGGTAATTGTACTATAAACCCTGACTAAGTGCACTCTTTCTTACTAACACTGACTAATAGGCAGGTAGAATACTTAAGTGTCATGTAAAGTCACAGCACTGACAACCAGGCGGCTTTACACAGGAGGATTTGCCCAAGCAGTCCCAGGAACAGTGAGCTGAGGAGTAATGGCGCCCAGACACTGACAGGGAGTGAGGAAAAGACAGAAATGCAGCTCCAGGGCGGGAACACTTGCTGGAAATGGCGCCCTGGGGCTGGGGGAGGGGCTTCAGGTCTAAGCCTTTTCCCCTCTGCTGGCAAAACCACCGGGTACTGTGGGCGATATAAGAATTGGTTTAGAGAGAAAACCTGACCTGCACCCATGCCCTGGTGATCTAGTGGGATCGCCTGTATCCACCGCCAGCGCGCGCAGCCCGCCTCCCACTGACCGCGCCGGATCGCGATAAAGACTGGGTCCCGCTTACCACCTCCCGAAGCGCGGCCACGCGATCCTAAAGAGCCCCAGCCGTGTGTGCCTAACGTGAAGAAACCCGGAGCCTCCGCTGTAGTTACCCGGCAACCAGGGCTCAGGAGTGTACAGCACCGCTGGGGAGAGCTGGAGCTGCAGCAGAGAATGTCTTCTGACATGTACATACCTCCCAACTGTCCCGATTTTCGCGGGACAGTCCCGTTTTTTGGGGACTGTCCCGCTGTCCCACCCGCGGGCCGCAGTGTCCCGTGGTGGGGGGGGCAGTTGGGAGGCTGTGTCACCCGCTGCCCTGCTTAGCAGAACAGCGGTGAATAGACGCTGTGCGCATGCGCACAGCGTCTATTCAGTGCAGACAGAGGGATAGGGAGCATGCCAGCGGCTCACAGAGCGCTGGGCATGCCCCCTCAGTGACGAAAACGGGGGCGTGACTCGCGATCGCGGGTCCTCCCACGAAGCCACGCCCCCTTTGTGTAGGCCACGCCCCTTTTACGGAGCGCGAGCGGCTTTGCCGCGCGAGTGTCCCGCTTCCCAGGAGAAGAAAGTTGGGAGGTATGCATGTACACACCGCTGCTGCCCCCTGTAGTCTTCACTTTTTCTTTAAAAAAGCTCTTCTTAGGGCTGCCTGGAGCAGCCCCTCTGTTATGTGCCTGCTTACTGCAGCACCAACTACAAAACTGAGCTCCTGTGCTGGGAGGCGGGGTGATATAGGAGGCGGCGCTGTGCATTCTGAGAACAGTCAAAGCTTTGAGCCTGTTGGTGCCTCGGATCGGTATCCTACTCTACACCCCATTGTCCAGACTTGTGGAGCCCAGTGTACCCCGCAGCAGAAAATAAGAATTTACTTACCGATAATTCTATTTCTCATAGTCCGTAGTGGATGCTGGGAACTCCGTAAGGACCATGGGGAATAGCGGCTCCGCAGGAGACTGGGCACAAATAGAAAGCTTTAGTACTACCTGGTGTGCACTGGCTCCTCCCTCTATGACCCTCCTCCAAGCCTCAGTTAGGATACTGTGCCCGGACGAGCGTACACAATAAGGAAGGATTTTGAATCCCGGGTAAGACTCATACCAGCCACACCAATCACACCGTACAACTTGTGATCTGAACCCAGTTTACAGTATGACAAACGTAGGAGCCTCTAGAAAAGATGGCTCACAACAATAATAACCCGATTTAGTTAACAATAACTATGTACAAGTATTGCAGACAATCCGCACTTGGGATGGGCGCTCAGCATCCACTACGGACTATGAGAAATAGAATTATCGGTAAGTAAATTCTTATTTTCTCTGACGTCCTAGTGGATGCTGGGAACTCCGTAAGGACCATGGGGATTATACCAAAGCTCCCAAACGGGCGGGAGAGTGCGGATGACTCTGCAGCACCGAATGAGAGAACTCCAGGTCCTCCTCAGCCAGGGTATCAAATTTGTAGAATTTAGCAAACGTGTTTGCCCCTGACCAAGTAGCTGCTCGGCAAAGTTGTAAAGCCGAGACCCCTCGGGCGGCCGCCCAAGATGAGCCCACTTTCCGTGTGGAATGGGCTTTTACAGATTTTGGCTGTGGCAAGCCTGCCACAGAATGTGCAAGCTGAATTGTACTACAAATCCAACGAGCAATAGTCTGCTTAGAAGCAGGAGCACCCAGCTTGTTGGGTGCATACAGGATAAACAGCGAGTCAGATTTTCTGACTCCAGCCGTCCTGGAAACGTATATTTTCAGGGCCCTGACTACGTCCAGCAACTTGGAGTCCTCCAAGTCCCTAGTAGCCGCAGGTACCACAATAGGCTGATTCAGGTGAAACGCTGAAACCACCTTAGGGAGAAACTGAGGACGAGTCCTCAATTCTGCCCTATCCGTATGAAAAATTAGGTAAGGGCTTTTATAGGATAAAGCCGCCAATTCTGACACGCGCCTGGCTGAAGCCAGGGCCAATAGCATTACCACTTTCCATGTGAGATATTTTAAGTCCACAGTGGTGAGTGGTTCAAACCAATGTGATTTTAGGAACCCCAAAACCACATTGAGATCCCAATGTGCTACTGGAGGCACAAAAGGAGGCTGTATATGCAGCACCCCTTTGACAAACGTCTGAACTTCAGGAACTGAAGCCAGTTCTTTTTGGAAGAAGATCGACAGGGCCGAAATTTGAACCTTAATGGACCCTAATTTTAGGCCCATAGACAGTCCTGTTTGCAGGAAATGCAGGAAACGACCCAGTTGAAATTCCTCTGTAGGGGCCTTCCTGGCCTCGCACCACGCAACATATTTACGCCAAATACGGTGATAATGCTGCACGGTTACATCCTTCCTGGCTTTGATCAGGGTAGGGATGACTTCATCCGGAATGCCTTTTTCCTTCAGGATCCGGCGTTCAACCGCCATGCCGTCAAACGCAGCCGCGGTAAGTCTTGGAACAGACAGGGTCCCTGCTGGAGCAGGTCCCTTCGTAGAGGTAGAGGCCACGGGTCCTCCGTGAGCATCTCTTGAAGTTCCGGGTACCAAGTCCTTCTTGGCCAATCCGGAGCCACGAGTATAGTCCTTACTCCTCTCCTTCTTATGATTCTCAGTACCTTGGGTATGAGAGGCAGAGGAGGGAACACATACACTGACTGGTACACCCACGGTGTTACCAGCGCGTCCACAGCTATTGCCTGAGGGTCCCGTGACCTGGCGCAATACCTGTCTAGTTTTTTGTTGAGGCGGGACGCCATCATGTCCACCTTTGGTTTTTCCCAACGGTTCACAATCATGTGGAAGACTTCTGGGTGAAGTCCCCACTCTCCCGGGTGGAGGTCGTGCCTGCTGAGGAAGTCTGCTTCCCAGTTGTCCACTCCCGGAATGAACACTGCTGACAGTGCTATCACATGATTTTCCGCCCAGCGAAGAATCCTTGCAACTTCTGCCATTGCCCTCCTGCTTCTTGTGCCGCCCTGTCTGTTTACGTGGGCGACTGCCGTGATGTTGTCTGACTGAATCAGCACCGGCTGACCTTGAAGCAGAGGTCGTGCTAGGCTTAGAGCATTGTAGATGGCCCTTAGCTCCAGGATATTTATGTGAAGTGATGTCTCCAGGCTTGACCACAAGCCCTGGAAATTTCTTCCTTGTGTGACTGCTCCCCAGCCTCTCAGGCTGGCATCCGTGGTCACCAGGACCCAGTCCTGAATGCCGAATCTGCGGCCCTCTAGAAGATGAGCACTCTGCAACCACCACAGAAGAGACACCCTTGTCCTTGGGGACAGGGTTATCCGTTGATGCATCTGAAGATGCGATCCGGACCATTTGTCCAGCAGATCCCACTGGAACGTTCTTGCGTGGAATCTGCCGAATGGAATCGCTTCGTAGGAAGCTACCATCTTTCCCAAGACTCTTGTGCATTGATGCACTGAGACTTGCCCTGGTTTCAGGAGGTTTCTGACCAGTTCGGATAACTCCCTGGCTTTCTCCTCCGGAAGGAACACCTTTTTCTGGACTGTGTCCAGAATCATCCCTAGGAACAGAAGACGTGTTGTCGGAATCAGCTGCGATTTTGGGATATTTAGAATCCAGCCGTGCTGCCGTAGCACTACTTGAGATAGGGCTACTCCGACTACTAACTGTTCTCTGGATCTTGCTCTTATCAGGAGATCGTCCAAGTAAGGGATAATTAAAACGCCTTTTCTTCGAAGAAGAATCATCATTTCGGCCATTACCTTGGTAAAGACCCGAGGTGCCGTGGATAATCCAAACGGCAGCGTCTGAAACTGATAGTGACAGTTTTGTACCACAAACCTGAGGCACCCTTGATGAGAAGGGTAAATGGGGACATGGAGGTAGGCATCTTTGATGTCCAGAGACACCATATAGTCCCCCTCTTCCAGGTTCGCGATCACTGCCCTGAGTGACTCCATCTTGAATTTGAACCTCTGTATGTAAGTGTTCAAAGACTTCAGATTTAAAATTGGTCTCACCGAGCCGTCCGGCTTTGGTACCACAAACAGCGTGGAATAATACCCCTTCCCTTGTTGCAGGAGGGGTACCTTGATTATCACCTGCTGGGAATACAGCTTGTGAACTGCCTCCAATACTGCCTCCCTGTCGGAGGGAGACGTTGGTAAAGCAGACTTCAGGAACCGGCGAGGGGGAGACGTCTCGAACTCCAATTTGTACCCCTGAGATACTACTTGCAGGATCCAGGGGTCCACTTGCGAGTGAGCCCACTGCGCGCTGAAATTCTTGAGACGGGCCCCCACCGTGCCTGAGTCCGCTTGTAAGGCCCCAGCCTCATGCTGAGGACTTGGCAGAAGCGGGGGAGGGCTTTTGTTCCTGGGAAGTGGCTGTCTGTTGCACTCCTTTTCCCCTTCCTCCTCCCCGGGGCAGAAAAGAGGAACCTTTTGCCCGCTTGCCCTTATGGGGACGAAAGGACTGAGCCGGATAAGACGGCGTCTTTTTATGTTGAGAGGCTACCTGGGGTAAAAATGTGGATTTCCCAGCAGTTGCCGTGGCCACCAGGTCCGATAGACCGACCCCAAATAACTCCTCCCCTTTATAAGGCAATATTTCCATATGCCGTTTAGAGTCCGCATCACCTGACCACTGTCGCGTCCATAATCCTCTTCTGCAGAAATGGACAGCGCACTCACTCTTGAAGCCAGAGTGGAAATATCCCTCTGTGCATCACGCATATATAGAAATGCATCTTTTAAATGCTCTATAGTCAACAATATACTGTCCCTATCCAGGGTATCAATATTTTCAGTCAGGGAATCCGACCAAACCACCCCAGCACTGCACATCCAGGCTGAGGCGATTGCTGGTCGCAGTATAACACCAGTATGTGTGTATATACTTTTAAGGATATTCTCCAGTTTTCTGTCACCTGGTTCCTTGAGGGCGGCCGTATCAGGAGACGGTAACGCCACTTGTTTTGATAAGCGTGTGAGCGCTTTATCCACTCTAGTGGGTGTTTCCCAACGCGCCCTAACCTCTGGCGGGAAAGGGTATAATGCCAATAACTTTTTAGAAATTATCAGTTTTTTATCGGGGGAAACCCACGCTTCATCACACACCTCATTTAATTCATCTGATTCGGGAAAAACTACAGGTAGTTTTTTCACACCCCACATAATACCCTTTTTTGTGGTACTTGCAGTATCAGAAATGTTTAACACCTCTCTCATTGCCGTGATCATGTAACGTGTGGCCCTACTGGAAAACACGTTTGTCTCCTCACCGTCGACACTGGAGTCAGTATCCGTGTCGACGTCAGTATCCACCACCTGAGGTAACGGCCTTTTTAGAGCCCCTGATGGTTTCTGAGACGCCTGGACAGGGACTAGCTGATTAGTCGGCTGTCTCATGTCATCAACCGTCTTTTGTAAGGAGCTGACACTGTCACGTAAATCCTTCCATAAAGCCATCCACTCAGGTGTCGACTCCCTAGGGGGTGACATCTCTATTATAGGCAATTGCTCCGCCTTCACATCATTTTCCTCCTCATACATGTCGACACAAACGTACCGACACACAGCACACGCACAGGGAATGCTCTGATAGAGGACAGGACCCCCCTAGCCCTTTGGGGAGACAGAGGGAGAGTATGCCAGCACACACCAGAGCGCTATATATAGATATAGGGACAACCTTATATAAGTGTTTCTCCCTTATAGCTGCTGTATTGTTAATAACCCGCCAATTAGTGCCCCCCTCTCTTTTTTACCCTGTTTCTGTAGTGCAGGACTGCAGGGGAGAGTCAGGGAGACGTCCTTCCAGCGGAGCTGTGAGGGAAAATGGCGCCTGTGTGCTGAGGAGATAGGCTCCGCCCCCTTCTCGGCGGCCTTTCTCCCGCTTTTTGTGAAAATCTGGCAGGGGTTAAAATTCATCCATATAGCCCAGGGGCTATATGTGATGTATTTTTAGCCAGCCAAGGTGTTTCTATTGCTGCTCAGGGCGCCCCCCCTAGCGCCCTGCACCCTCAGTGACCGGAGTGTGAAGTGTGCTGAGAAGCAATGGCGCACAGCTGCAGTGCTGTGCGCTACCTTGTGGAAGACAGGATGTCTTCTGCCGCCGATTTGCCGGACCTCTTCTTGCTTCTGGCTCTGTAAGGGGGCCGGCGGCGCGGCTCTGGGACCGAGCTCCAAGGCTGGGCCTGTGATCGGTCCCTCTGGAGCTAATGGTGTCCAGTAGCCTAAGAAGCCCAATCCACTCTGCACGCAGGTGAGTTCGCTTCTTCTCCCCTTAGTCCCTCGATGCAGTGAGCCTGTTGCCAGCAGGTCTCACTGAAAATAAAAAAACCTAAACTAAAACTTTCACTAAGAAGCTCAGGAGAGCCCCTAGTGTGCACCCTTCTCGTTCGGGCACAAAAATCTAACTAAGGCTTGGAGGAGGGTCATAGGGGGAGGAGCCAGTGCACACCAGGTAGTACTAAAGCTTTCTATTTGTGCCCAGTCTCCTGCGGAGCCGCTATTCCCCATGGTCCTTACGGAGTTCCCAGCATCCACTAGGACGTCAGAGAAACAGAGGTATAGTACAGTCGGTGTATGAGGTATATAGAGGTACAGTACAGTACCAGTGTTGCCAACTATTAAATGAAAAACAAGCAACTGATGACTAAAAAATAAGCCCAAAACAAGCCCAAACCTTTCCTAAAAAGCCGCCAAAAAAGCACAACTTAAGTTTTTGGTTTCCTAATTACAATACATATAATTATTAGTGCTATGTCTGGCTGCTGGATGGACTGAAGATACAGTAAGTTCTGGAACTTGAAGTCAGGTGGATAGCTTTAGTTTCTTGAACTTTTTCTTCTGGTATCTGCTTCTCCAGTCGGGATGGTAATGATATCCCGGCGGATGGGACGGCAGCTGTCAATATACCAACAGCGGCATCCCGGCCGCCAGAATAACAGCAGTGGGGCAAGCGCAAAGAGTGTGATCGCCACGGCACGGTGGCTCACTACACTCACCACAGGTATTATTGTCACTATGGGTGTTGTGGACACACACGAGTGGGAAAACCCGTGGCGAGCGCTGTCGGCATTCCCATCTGTCAGGATTTCGACATCAGGATCCTTAATGCCGGGATCTCAACAGTCAGGTTAACTACATCCCCGCCAGTCGGTGGTAGACATTATGGGCCTTATTCAGACCATGACACGGGTGTAGTACTGCTGACCGGCGGTCAGCTTATCGACGCCAGGGTCCCGGCGGGGAGGGGCGAATGCAACAAGCCCCTTGCGGGCTCGCTGCGGTCGCCACGGGTTCTATTCCCACTCTATGGGTGTCGTGGACACCCACGAGTGGAAATAGTCCCTGTTGGTCAGCATGCCGACCATCGCGATAGTGAGCCGTCGGGCTGGTGGAGGAGGTCATGTGACTGTCGGTCAGCTGACCGGCGGTCACATGAATACCACCCCATGACACAGACTGATTTTCAGCCACCTGCACATGCTATCATGATGGAAGGATGCATTCGCATCATCAGTGGCGGAACTAGCGAGCGGTGGGCCCAGGTGCGACAAAATGCTTTGCCCCCCCCCCCCCATCCCATCCAAGTCCACCCCCTCACCCCTGGAGAGGATCTGGTGAGGAGAACCTGCTCAGGGCCAGAGAAATGGATACCTAGCGACAGTGCCGTAACTAGACATTTTAGTGTTGTGTGCAAGAAACGGCATCGGAGCCCCACCCCTGCATGCAAAACAGGGGCAGTGCGCGCAAAAATACATAGGGGCGTGGCATCGTGGGGAAGGGGTGTGGCCACAAAATAATACCAATTCATAAAACGGTGCACAGTAGTCTCCATTATTCACATTACGCCGCACAGTAGCACCACTACACCAGGTAGTGACCCTTTTATACCTTACGGCGGATAGATTCCCCTTTTTACACATTACGGCAGACAGCGTCCCCCTTTTTACCCATAACGGCAGACAGCGTCCCCCTTTTTACACATAACGGCAGACAGCGTCCCCCTTTTTACATATAGCGACAGACAGCGTGCCCTTGTTACACATTACGGCAGACAGCGTGCCCTTGTTACACATTACGGCAGGCAGATTCCCCCTTTTTTACACATTACGGCAGACAGTCCCCCTTTTTGCACATGAAGAAAGAAAGAAAGTAAATAAGATTTTAAACCTACCGGTAAATCTATTTCTACTAGTCCGTAGAGGATGCTGGGGACTCCGTAAGGACCATGGGGTATAGACGGGCTCCGCAGGAGACAGGGCACCTAAAAAGAACTTTGACTATGGGTGTGCACTGGCTCCTCCCTCTATACCCCTCCTCCAGACCTCAGTTAGAGAACTGTGCCCAGAGGAGATGGACAATACAAGGCAGGATTTAGAAATCCAAGGGCAAGATTCATACCAGCCCACACCAATCATACCATGTAATTTGGAACATACATAACCAGTTAACCGTATGAACAACAACAGTAACGGTCCAAGACCGATTCCAACTGTAACATAACCCTTATGTAATCAACAACTATATACAAGTCTTGCAGAGTTTCCGCACTGGGACGGGCGCCCAGCATCCTCTACGGACTAGGAGAAATAGATTTACCGGTAGGTTTAAAATCTTATTTTCTCTTACGTCCTAGAGGATGCTGGGGACTCCGTAAGGACCATGGGGTTTATACCAAAGCATCCAATCGGGCGGGAGAGTGCGGATGACTCTGCAGCACCGACTGAGCAAACGCTAGGTCCTCATCAGCCAGGGTTTCAAACTTGTAGAATTTAGCAAAAGTGTTTGACCCCGACCAAGTCGCCGCTCGGCAAAGCTGTAATGCCGAGACACCTCGGGCAGCCGCCCAAGAAGAACCCACCTTCCTAGTGGAATGGGCCTTAACCGAATTTGGTACCGGCAATCCAGCCGTAGAGTGAGCCTGCTGAATCGTATTACAGATCCAGCGAGTAATAGTCTGCTTCGAAGCAGGTGCGCCAATCTTATTGGCCGCATACAGGACAAACAGAGCCTCTGTTTTCCTAATTCTAGCCGTCCTGGCTACATAAATCTTTAAGGCCCTGACTACGTCCAGGGATCTGGAATCCTCCAGGTCACTTGTAGCCACAGGCACCACAATAGGTTGATTCATATGGAATGAAGAAACCACTTTAGGCAAAAATTGCGGACGTGTTCTCAATTCAGCTCGATCCACATGAAAAATCAAGTAGGGGCTCTTGTGTGACAAAGCCGCCAATTCTGATACTCGCCTTGCTGATGCTAAGGCCAACAACATGACCACCTTCCAGGTACGAAATTTCAACTCAACCTTGTTCAAACCAGCGTGATTTTAGGAACTGCAACACCACGTTCAGGTCCCATGGTGCCACTGGAGGCACAAAAGGGGGCTGGATGTGTAGCACTCCCTTTACAAACGTCTGGACTTCTGGAAGAGAAGCCAATTCCTTCTGAAAGAAAATCGAGAGGGCCGAAATCTGTACCTTAACAGAGCCTAATTTCAGGCGAATATCCACTCCTGTCTGTAGGAAGTGGAGAAAACGACCCAGATGAAAATCTTCCGTAGGTGCATTCTTGGTCTCACACCAAGACACATACTTTCGCCAGATACTGTGATAATGTTTTACCGTCACCTCCTTTCTAGCCTTTATTAAAGTAGGGATGACCTCTTCCGGAATCCCCTTTTTCGCTAGGATTCGGCGTTCAACCGCCATGCCGTCAAACGTAACCGCGGTAAGTCTTGAAATACACAGTGCCCCTGTTGCAACAGGTCTTCCCTCAGAGGAAGAGGCCAGGGATCTCCTGTGAGCATCTCTTGTAGATCCGAGTACCAGGCCATTCAAGGCCAGTCTGGGACAACGAGTATCGTCTGTACTCTTCTTCGTCTTATGATCCTCAACACTTTTGTGATGAGAGGAAGAGGAGGAAACACGTAGACCGATTTGAACACCCACGGTGTTACCAGAGCGTCTACTGCTACTGCCTGAGGGTCCCGAGACCTGGCACAATACCTCCGAAGCTTTTTGTTGAGGCGTGACGCCATCATGTCTATTTGAGGAGTTCCCCAAAGATGCGTTATGTCTGCAAAGACTTCTTGATGAAGTCCCCACTCTCCTGGATGGAGATCGTGTCTGCTGAGGAAGTCTGCTTCCCAGCTGTCCACTCCCGGAATGAAGACAGCCGACAGAGCGCTTACGTGATTTTCCGCCCAGCGAAGAATCCTGGTGGCTTCCGCCATCGCGACTCTGCTTCTTGTCCCGCCTTGGCGGTTCACATGAGCCACTGCTGTGACATTGTCTGATTGAATCAGAACTGGTAGGTTTCGAAGGAGACTCTCCGCTTGTCGAAGGCCGTTGTAAATGGCCCTGAGTTCCAACACATTGATGTGTAGACAGGACTCCTGGTCTGACCACAGTCCCTGAAAATTTCTTCCTTGTGTGACTGCTCCCCATCCTCGGAGGCTCGCGTCCGTGGTAACCAGGATCCAATCCTGAATTCCGAACCTGCGACCCTCCAGCAGGTGAGTACTTTGCAACCGCCACAGGAGAGACACCCTGGCCCCTGGGGACAGAGTTATTTTCCGATGTAAGTGCAGATGGGACCTGGACCACTTGTCCAGAAGGTCCCATTGAAAAGTCCTTGCATGGAACCTTTCCGAAGGGAATGGCCTCGTAGGCCGCCACCATTTTTCCCAGAACTCGAGTGCATTGGTGAACTGACACCCTTTTTGTTTTTAGCAGGTCTCTGACCATGTTCTGGATGTCCTGGGCTTTCTCCAGTGGGAGAAAGACCTTCATTTGTTCCGTATCCAGTATCATACCTAGGTACGTTAGCCGAGTTGTCGGAATCAACTGTGACTTCGGTAGATTTAGAATCCAACCGTGTTGCTGGAGCACTCTCAGAGCACCACACCAATTTCTCTCTGGATCTCGCTTTTAGTAGGAGATTGTCCAAGTATGGGATAATTGTGACTCCATGCTTGCGCAGGACCACCATCATTTCCGCCATTATCTTGGTGAAAATCCTCGGGGCCGTGGAAAGCCCATACGGCAACGTCTGAAATTGGTAATGACAATCCTGTACAGCGAATCTCAGGTATTCCTGATGGGGGGAATATATGGGGATATGAAGGTACGCATCCTTTATGTCCAGAGACACCATAAACTCCCCCTCCTCCATATTGGCTATTATCTCTCTGAGTGATTCCATTTTGAATTTGAATCTTTTTATGTACAGGTTTAGGGACTTCAGATTCAAAATAGGTCTGACCGAACCGTCCGGTTTCGGGACCACAAATAGGGTTGAGTAGTAACCTCTTCCCTGCTGGTTCAGGGGAACCCTGATTATTACTTGCTGTAGACACAGCGTTTGAATTGCAGCTAAGACTACATCCCGTTCCGATGTGGAAGCTGGTAGGGCCGATTTGAAAAATCGGCGTAGGGGCACCTCCTCGAATTCCAGTTTGTAACCCTGGGAAACTATTTCCAACACCCAAGGATTCAGGCCTGAGCTGACCCAGGCCTGACTGAAAAGTCGAAGACGTGCCCCCACCGGTGTGGACTCCCTCAGGGGAGCCCCAGCGTCATGCTGTGGGCTTTGGAGTAGCCGGGGAGGACTTTTGTTCCTGAGCACCTGCCGAAGCAGGTGCTCTTTTGCCTCTACCCTTATAGGGTAGAACTTCCATATGTTTTTTGGAATCTGCATCACCCGTCCATTGGCGAGTCCATAAGGATCTTCTCGCAGAGATAGACATGGCATTGGCCCTAGAAGCCAGCAAACCAATGTCCCTTTGAGCATCCCTCATAAATAAGACTGCGTCTTTTATATGAGCTAGAGTTAAGAATATAGTATCCTTATCCATCTTATCAAAATCAGCTGTCAGCTCATCTGTCCAAGCTGAAATCGCACTACACACCCATGCCGACGCAATTGTCGGTCTAAGGACTGAGAATAAATACACTTTAAGGTAGTCTCTTGCCTGCGATCTGCAGGGTCCCTAAGGGCAGCTGTGTCAGGAGACGGTAGCACCACTTTCTTGGACAAGCGCGTCAGGGCATTGTCCACAGTGGGAGGTGATTCCCAACGCTCCCTGTCCTGTTTAGGGAAGGGGTATGCCATATAAATTCTTTTGGGGATGTGCGGTCTCTTCTCCGGAGTCTCCCAAGCTTTTTCAAAGAAATCATTTAGTTCATGAGATGTGGGAAAATGTATAATCTGTTTCTTTCCCTTAAACATTGCACCCTTGTGTCGGGGACCGAGGGTTCATCCTCAATATGCAACACATCCCTTATTGCCACAATCATACACTGAATGCTTTTTTGTCACCCTAGGGTGTAATTTCACTTCGTCATAGTCGACACTGGAATCAGAATCCGTGTCGGTAGTAGTGTCTTGTGTTAAGGGACGCTTTTGAGACCCCGACGGGCCCTGTGAGTCGGTCCAATCCGAGGATTGACCCCCTGATGTCCCCCCTAATTCAGCCTTATCAAGCCTCTTATGTAAGGATGCCACACTTGCATTCAACATATGCCACATGTCCATCCATTCCTGAGTCGGCACAACCGACGGGGACACACCACTCATTTGCTCCACCTCCTCCTTGGAAAAGCCTTCCGCTTCAGACATGTCGACACCACGTACCGACACCCCACACACACAGGGATATACCTATAAGGGGACAAAACCCCAACCAGGCCCTTAGGGGAGACGGAGAGAGAGTATGCCAGCACACACCCAGCGCTTAATAACACTGGAAAAATATGACCAGATAGCGCTTTTATATATATAAAATGACCAGATTCCCACTCACTGCGCTCAAAATGCCCCCCTCCTCTTTTTTCCAGCCTGAATGTTCAGCAGGGGAGAGACCAGGGAGCCAGCGTTTTCCTCATGCAGCTTCTGTGGAGAAAATGGCACTGGTTAGTGCTGGGGATCAAGCTCCGCCCCCCGACGGCGGGCTTCGGTCCCGGTGATTTTTTTATAGAAAATGGCGGGGTATCGTAGAATTACTGCCCAGCAGCCTAATCTACCTTGTCAGTGCCCAAATGTGAGGTTTATTGCTGCCCAGGGCGCCCCCCCCCCTGCGCCCTGCACCCTTCAGTGCTGCTCTGTGTGTGTGAATGGGAGCAATGGCGCGCAGAAGATCTGATGTCTTCTGCCGCCTATGATGTCTTCTGCCTTCTCATACTCACCCGGCTTCTATCTTCGGCATCTGTGAGGAGGGTGGCGGCGCAGCTCCGGGACGAACCCCAGGTGAGACCTGTGTTCCGACTCCCTCTGGAGCTAATGGTGTCCAGTAGCCTTAGAAATAGAGCCCAACCGTTAAGCCAGCCCTGCTTCTCTCCCCTCAGTCCCACGATGCAGGGAGCCTGTTGCCAACAGGACTCCCTGAAAATAAAAAACCTAACAAAGGGGGTCATTCCGAGTTGTTCGCTCGCAAGCTGCTTTTAGCAGCTTTGCACACGCTAAGCCGCCGCCTACTGGGAGTGAATCTTAGCATAGTAAAATTGCGAACGAAAGATTAGCAGAATTGCGAATAGACACTTCTTAGCAGTTTCTGAGTAGCTCCAGACTTACTCGGCATCTGCGATCATTTCAGTGCTTGTCGTTCCTGGTTTGACGTCACAAACACACCCAGCGTTCGCCCAGACACTCCTCCGTTTCTCCAGCCACTCCCGCGTTTTTCCCAGAAACTGTAGCGTTTTTTCACACACACCCATAGAACGGCCAGTTTCCGCCCAGAAACACCCACTTCCTGTCAATCACATTACGATCACCAGAACGAGGAAAAAACCTTGTAATGCCGTGAGTAAAATACCTAACTGCATAGCAAATTTACTTGGCGCAGTCGCACTGCGGACATTGCGCATGCGCATTAGCGACTAATCGCTCCGTTGCGAGAAAAAAATAACGAGCGAACAACTCGGAATGGCCCCCAAAATTATTTTTCCACAGAAAACTCTGGAGAGCTCTCTGCAGTGCACCCATTCTCCTCTGGGCACAAGATCTAACTGAGGTCTGGAGGAGGGGCATAGAGGGAGGAGCCAGTGCACACCCATAGTAAAAGTTCTTTTTAGGGGGGGCGTGGCTTCGGCGGACATGGAGTAGCACACAGGCTGTGCGTCTCTCCAGCTATATTATCCTGTTATACCATCCTGTGTCCCCCCCTGGGCCTGCAATCCGCCCCTATACCTGTAGTACTGTGTGGGGGTGCCCCTGTGCTGTTCTCGGACCCGTCAGCAGTGATATCAGCAGCAACACAACGCTTCTGGTGAGCGGGGCCCCCGGGCCTGCTGGACCACGTGGGACGCCGCCATCCTGCTGCCTGCGCTGGGACCTCCACCCGACTCCCGTCTTGAGCGCTGCTCATGTCAAGTCCGCGGCTCCCCCCTCTGCTGTCGCTGAGGACGCTGTGGCGGGCGCCTCTCCTGCCTCGCTCTCGTCTCTGTTCAGAAGCGCCTGCGGGGGATCTCCGGCCGCGGCTACGTCACGTGACCCGCTACCGCTCTCCTTGCTCGCTCCGGCGGCCCCAGCTCCTGCACGATCGCCCTGTGTCCTGCAGCTGAGGAGGTAGTGTCTGGCAAGGCTGGGTTTATGTGTGCATGTGCTCTCCCCATACTGCTGCTGCCCTGCTGAGCTCTGCTCCACACTGGGACAGGGAGCAGTGTGCTGTTAACCCTTGGAGGGCTTTGATGATGATGGCACACACTTAATTCATCTGATTGAATCCAGCTCTATGCTGCATGTGCCCCATATACTGAGGGGGGGGGGGAATACGTCCACATCCTGTTGCATTCATTCATTCTGTGCTAACAGGCGGATTCTTTCAATATCATACACGAACACTGGACAGTTTTGATATACTATACTTACCCGCAGGCAGCGACTGGACAATTCTGATATACTACATCGAGTTACTCATTGGCCGTCCCTGGACAGTTCGTGATATACTATTTAATATACTTCCTGCTCCCTGCCGTCCGCTCGGCTATAATGGTGAAACCGCATCAGTCTGCCGCCGCTGCGGCAAAGCTAGAGAAGTTTGCCAGAAATCCGCCGACACGGTCCCAACCGGGGGGGGAGGTGCGGTCGACCTCGGAACCACCTTCTCCGTCGGCTAGCTCCTCATCTGTGGAGGCCACCGATGCTGCTTTGCAAAAGGTGCTGGACGCAGTCACGGCCAGTGAAGCCCGCTTGGCCGACAGGATCGGTGAGGTCCAGGCGGACTTATCCATTATACACCAAGACCTTCAGCGGGTGCAAGAGAGGGTCGGTGAAGTTGAGACGCGCACCTCCACGCTGGAAGACACTGTTACGCCCCTCGGTAGACGCACTTCTGCATTGGAGTCTCAGATGACGGAGGTACATAAAAAGATGACGGATATGGAGGGGAGACTGCGACGAAATAATGTCCGTTTCGTCGGACTCCCAGAGAAGGAGGAAGGTGCCTCCCCTGAAAAATTTCTTGAACGTTGGCTGTTGGATACGTTTGGAGCGGAGGAGTTCACCTCACACTTCGCGGTGGAACGCGCCCATAGGGTCCCGATGCGCCCATTACCTCCAGGGGCACCTCCCCGTACATTTATCGCCAAAATCCTCCATTATCGGGATAGAGATGTGATTCTGAGACTGGCCCGCACCAAGGGTCCCCTTAAGTGGAACGGTTCCCCAGTTTCAGTTTTTCCGGATTTTGCAGTCGACGTCCAGAAGGACAGAGCTCAGTTTGTCACTGTGAAACGCAGGCTGCGGGCACTGAATATCCCCTATGCCATGCTCTTTCCGTCTAAACTCCGGGTGGTCTCGGATGGAGAAACAAAATTCTTCATGACCCCTCGTGAAGCATCAGTGTGGCTGGACGGACGCTTTCCTGCATGGCGGGCGTTAGCCGCTGATTGAACTTATACATTTGATTTCTCTACTTGCAAGTATACTGCTTCCTTTATGCCTGCTATGTTATTGTTATATTGTCATGGGTGAGATGTATAATTGTTAGTGGTTATGTTTTTTTTTTTTTTACGACTCCCTGCGAGTTGTTATTTTGGCTGGATAGACGTTTTCCGACTTGGGGAGCGGTAGCCGCTGATTGCACTTATATAAGTGATTTCGCAACTAGTCAATGTACTACTGTTTGTGATGTGCTGCTATGTTGTTCACGTGGGGGCCTTCTGGGGCCGTGGTGGGCCTTCACTGGGAATGGGTGGCTCTGTGGAGATGGGCGTTGTTAGATGTTGCCTCTATGTTGCTCTTGGGCCTTATGCTCTCGGTGTTCTCTCTGCTATACAGTTTAAGGGGTAAGCGGTTAGTTTGTTGGGGTGGGGGTGCTGGTCTGGGGGGGGACCGGTTTTGTTTTAAGTTTAGCTGGGGGATTCTCCTGTCTCAAGGTCATTATATTCTTGGCCCCCTTAGTGGATATAGGAATTTAACCCCAGTTGGTATTGGTGGAGTATGCTACAGTGCTCTCTGCCTTAGTTGGGATTGTTAGTTGTTAGGGAGTTTTGTCGTTAGGGAACCAGGTATGCTGCTAGTTTTAGGTGGTATACGGGGTGGAGGTGGGGGTTACTTTAGACTGTTAGTATTGATAAGTTTTCATTTTTTGCTGTGCAATGTGCTCATTTCCGCTATGTCTATGTTGCAACTAACTGCAGGCTTATTTTCTATGATGTTCACTGACGGTGGCTGGCCGCGGGCACTCTGCACTATTACAATGATGCCCTGCTATGGCGTTGGTTAAGTTTCTGTCTTGGAACGTGCGGGGCATCAATGACAAGATTAAACGCTCCTTGATCCTTCGACAGATTAAGCTATACGCTTCGGATATAATTTGCCTGATGGAAACCCATTTACTGGGTACTAAGATTATGTCCCTTAAAAAACCATGGGTGGGCTGGGCTTTCCATTCCATGCATACTGCAGCGTCCCGGGGAGTGTCAATCCTAATTAAGAAGTCTGTTCCCTTTGCACTTGATTCCGTGCAAACGGATCAATGGGGTAGATATGTATTTCTCAGGTGCAGAATTAACTCCATCCCCCTGTTATTGCTGGCTGTGTATGTACCCCCTCCATACTCGCATGACGTCCTTAAAAAGGCTTCTGCCTTTATGGCTGCCTCCCCTGACATAGCTGTTATCTGTATGGGGGACTTCAATAACGTTTTAAATCACAAGTTGGATAGGTTGTCCGGGGCGTCCTCCAACCCACAGCCCAGGCATTCCCCATTTGCAGACACTGTGTCGGAGCTGGGTCTGATCGACCCCTGGAGATTGAAGAATCCTGATTTGAGGCAATACTCATGTTTTTCACGCTCTCACTCTTCTTTCTCTAGGATAGATTTGGCTCTTCTGTCCCGGGAGCTTTTGCCCAAAGTTCAAAATGTTAATTATGAGACTAGGGGTATCTCGGATCACTCCCCTATATCGTTACATATTGACTTAAACTGTCAGCGAGGCCAAGCAGTGTGGAAATTGAATCCCTTTTGGCTGACGCATATGGGTGAGGGATCCGATTTGGAGGCTAGCTGGTTAGAATTTTTTGTTATGCATGATGACACCTCGGATGTGTCTCTGCTATGGGACACTTTCAAGGCTTTCTTGAGAGGAACATTGATTAAGCGGGTAGGGAGTCTTAAATCCTCCTTCAGAAAACGTGAGTCTGAATTGGAGGCCCGGGTGGTTGCTTCAGAGCTGACGTATGTGCGGGATGGCTTGGATGCCTCTAGGTTGGTGTGGCTTCATGCGCAGGGTGAATGGAAGGAGTATCTGTGGGGGAAAACCCAGCACAGACTTCTCTTCTCCTCGCATGTCCAGTATGCTACTGGGGATAGACCAGGTTCTTATTTAGCCAGTCTTGCAAGGGGTGATCGTTCCTCTCATACTGTGGTGGAGATCTTGGATTCAGCTGGATCTGTGTTGGACCGCACCCCCCAGATCGTGGCGGAATTTGTCTCATACTATCAGGCACTATATAGTTCTGGGTTGACCTGTTCCCCGCTGGAGCTGTGTGAATACTTGGACGGAGTCCGCTTGCCCCGCATCTCCAGTGAGGCCAGGGCACTTCTGGACGCTCCTTTGTCGGTGGAGGAAATTGAGACTGCGATCTCTGCCTCCCCCGATGGTAAGGCCCCTGGCCTTGATGGCATCCCATCAGAACTGTATAAGAAATTTACAAAATTCTTTGCCCCTTAGTTGCTTGATTTGTTCAGTGAAATTTTTGCCCAAAATGCACTTCCCCCGTCTATGCTGGAGGCTTTGATTATAGTCATTCCCAAGCCAGATAAGGACCCCAGGAAGGTTGAATCCTACCGTCCTATTTCCCTGTTGCCCACGGATATTAAAATCCTGGCCAAGATTTTAGCTTCCAGACTTGGCCGGGTTATCTCCCAAATTATACACCCTGACCAAACGGGCTTCATGCCTGGCAAGTCCACTGCTGTCAATTTGAGGCGCCTGTTTACTCATTTTCAGGTTCCTCGGGAGGAGGACTGCTCTGCCGTTATAGCCTCCTTGGATGCCGCAAAGGCCTTTGATTCGGTGGAGTGGACCTTCCTCTGGGAGGCTATGAATAGGTTTGGTGTGGGCCCCAACTTTATCAAATATGTTAAATTGTTATACTTTCAGCCCATGGCCAGAGTCTCGGTGAATGGGTTTGTTTCGGACTCCTTCCCCCTATCCAGGGGAACGAGACAGGGCTGCCCTCTGTCTCCGACTCTGTTTGCCATTGCTATTGAGCCACTGGCATGTTTGATTAGGGCATCTCAGGATATTGTGGGCATTAGGGTCGGCGCAAGAGAGGACAGGATAGCGTTATACGCTGATGACCTGTTGCTCTTTGTGGACGATTCCGTTTCCTCCTTGCCTAAACTCCTTGACTTAATAACTGACTATGGACGCTTCTCCGGGCTCAAAATTAACTGGGATAAATCCACCATTACTCCACTTAGCGGCCCGGTCTCGGAAGCCCCAGTGATTCAAACCCCCCTTAAATGGGTAGATTCTTTCAAATACCTGGGTATATGGGTATCGAATGACCCTTGTACCTATGTTTCCCTTAATATCATGCCGCTGATGGGTTATCTACGCTCGAAGGTCAGGGTTTGGGGGTCTTTGCCCCTGACTGTTACCGGCAGGGTCAATTTGGTAAAAATGGTATACTTGCCTAAACTCCTTTATGTTCTCCAGCAGTCCCCTATATATATTAACTTGAAGACATTTCGACAGATTGACAGTTTGCTCTCTTCTCTAATATGGGCCAGCAGGAGAGCGCGGTTGAGACTTGATGTTCTGTCCAGGCCGAAAGTGCTGGGAGGCTTAGCTCTCCCTATCTTTCGATTTTACTACTATGCCGCGCAGTTGGCACATATATGGGAGTGGGTGAATGCCTCGGATGCTCTCACTATACACTCCCAGATGCTTATCCGGGTCTACCCTGCTGGCTCTCCATTACAGATGCTTCTTTGTGGGAATCCTAACTTGTCCAAGATCCCTATAATAAGACAGGCCGTCCTCATATGGAAACAGGTACATGTAATCCTATTGGGCCGGGGTATTGACCCGGACACTCCTCTGGATGGTGCCCTCGGCTTCCCAGAATTGGCTTCGCTGCGGGCTGGGGCGGTGTGGGGGAGGTGGGGAGTGACGTCCCTGGGACACTTATATAGCGACGGTATACTGAGGTCCTTCATGCAGCTTCAGCGGGATTACAATATACCCTCTTCACATTTCTATCGATACCTGCAGTTGAGACATGCGCTTAACGCACAATTTCCTGGAACTCCTCCAACGATTGCTGATTCCCCGGTCAAGTCTCTCCTGCAGTCCCTGGGAAGCGGACATCTGGTGTCCAACATTTACGCAAGCATGCTTCGATCTCACTATTCTGACCCGTTGTCCCTTCTCAGGAGCAGGTGGGAATCCGACTTGGGCGCCATCTCTGATGCGATCTGGGAGGGTGCTTTATGTTCTCCACGATTGTCCACTACCACCACTAGATATCAACAAATCCAACTGTTTATAATACACAGAGTATATATGACACCAGTGCGGTTGCGACATATAGGAGGTACCCACTCCTCCAGGTGTCCTAAATGTGATAATCTGGATGCGGACTTTTGGCACATTATCTGGCTATGTCCCAAGGTAGCCGTATTCTGGTCGGGTGTTACCGACGCCCTGGTGTCAACAGGTATTCCCTCGTCTATATGCTCCCCGACGACATGTGTGTTATCTGCTGTGGAGGAGGATGCCCTGGACCCCCCTGCCAGACGTTATGTAATTAATCTATGTGGCCTGGCCAAGGTGTGTATCGCTAGGCTTTGGCTAGCCAGGGATGCGCCCACACTACAGTCCTGGGTCTCACTCGTAAATGATACGGTCTCTCATGAGAAATATGTATATTTAGCTAGAAAAGCGGAGAAAAAATATCAGGACCTGTGGGGTCGATGGCTTGAGTCCCCGCTCTCTAGGACCTGGAATGTCTAGACATGCAACGGGGGGTTAGGGTGGGTGTGTACTTTAGATCTGCTTTGGGTGAACTGCCTATTTTTGTTTGTGTTGTCCCCTGGCGCCCGCGGTCAGCCACTCCTGTTCATGTGCCAGTGTTCTAGCTCTGCGTTCAGCTCAATATTTATGATGCGTTGCCATAGATGACTATGTACAGCATACATTGTTCTATAAGTTCCATGTTACCATGTGATATTGATTTTAACTTATAAGTTATGTTCTGGAATTTGGGCCTGCACCGGTTCACTATGTTAATTGTGATAATTGGTCCCTACTGGGCACGGGAATCTGCGTATTCCCTGGGTGGGGATCTGATGTGTGTTGTGTTATTCCTTTTTTTGTGTGTGTTTTTGTTTAAAGGAAAAACTGAAAATCAATAAAAAAGTATTGAATTTAAAAAAAAAAAATAAGATTTTACTTACCGATAAATCTATTTCTCATAGTCCGTAGTGGATGCTGGGGACTCCGTCAGGACCATGGGGATTAGCGGCTCCGCAGGAGACAGGGCACAAAAAGTAAGCTTTTAGGATCACATGGTGTGTACTGGCTCCTCCCCCTATGACCCTCCTCCAAGCCTCAGTTAGGTACTGTGCCCGGACGAGCGTACACAATAAGGAAGGATCTTGAATCCCGGGTAAGACTCATACCAGCCACACCAATCACACCGTACAACCTGTGATTTGAACCCAGTTAACAGTATGATAACAACGAAGGAGCCTCTGAAAAGATGGCCCACAACAATAATAACCCGATTTTTGTAACAATAATTATGTACAAGTAATGCAGACAATCCGCACTTGGGATGGGCGCCCAGCATCCACTACGGACTATGAGAAATAGATTTATCGGTAAGTAAAATCTTATTTTCTCTAACGTCCTAGTGGATGCTGGGGACTCCGTCAGGACCATGGGGATTATACCAAAGCTCCCAAACGGGCGGGAGAGTGCGGATGACTCTGCAGCACCGAATGAGAGAACTCCAGGTCCTCCTCAGCCAGGGTATCAAATTTGTAGAATTTTACAAACGTGTTCCCGCCTGACCACGTAGCTGCTCGGCAAAGTTGTAAAGCCGAGACCCCTCGGGCAGCCGCCCAAGATGAGCCCACCTTCCTTGTGGAATGGGCATTTACAGATTTTGGCTGTGGCAGGCCTGCCACAGAATGTGCAAGTTGAATTGTACTACAAATCCAACGAGCAATAGTCTGCTTAGAAGCAGGAGCACCCAGCTTTTTGGGTGCATACAATATAAACAGCAAGTCAGACTTTCTGACTCCAGCCGTCCTGGAATTATATATATATATATATATATATATATATATATTTTCAGGGCCCTGACAACGTCTAGCAACTTGGAGTCCTCCAAGTCCCTAGTAGCCGCAGGCACCACAATAGGTTGTTTCAGGTGAAACGCTGACACCACCTTAGGAAGAAACTGGGGACGAGTCCCAGTTCTACCCCGTCCGAATGGAAAATCAAATATGGGCTTTTGTAAGACAAAGCCGCCAATTCTGACAATCGCCTGGCCGAGGCCAGGGCCAACAGCATGGTCACTTTCCATGTGAGATATTTCAAATCCACAGATTTGAGCGGTTCAAACCAATATGATTTGAGGAATCCCAACACTACTTTGAGATCCCACGGTGCCACTGGAGGCACAAAAGGGGCTGTATATGCAATACTCCCTTGACAAATGTCTGGACTTCAGGAACTGAAGCCAATTCTTTCTGGAAGAAAATCTACAGGGCCGAAACTTGAACCTTAATGGACCCCAATTTGAGGCTCATAGACACTCCTGTTTTCAGGAAGTGCAGAAATCGACCTAGTTGAAATTTCTTCGTGGGGCCTTCCTGGCCTCACCCACGCAACATATTTTCACCACATGTGGTGATAACGTTGTGCGGTCACCTCCTTCCTGGCTTTGACCAGGGTAGGTATGACCTCTTCCGGAATGCCTTTTCCCTTAGAATCCGGCGTTCAACCGCCATGCCGTCAAACGCAGCCGCGGTAAGTCTTGGAACAGACATGGTACTTGCTGAAGCAAGTCCCTTCTTAGCTCCTGAGGCCATTAGTCCTCTATGAGCATCTCTTGAAGTTCCGGGTACCAAGTCCCTCTTGGCCAATCCGGAGCCACGAGTATAGTTCTTACTCCTCTACGTCTTATAGTTCTCAATACCTTGGTTATGAGAAGCAGAGGAGGGAACACATACACCGACTGTTACACCCACGGTGTTACCAGGACATCCACAGCTATCGCCTGAAGTTCTCGTGACCTGGCGCAATACCTGTCCCGTTTTTTGTTCGGGCGGGACGCCATCATGTCCACCTTTGGTCTTTCCCAACGGTTCACAATCATGCGGAAAACTTCCCTATGAAGTTCCCACTCTCCCGGGTGGAGGTCGTGCCTGCTGAGGAAGTCTGCTTCCCAGTCGTCCACTCCCGGAATGAACACTGCTGACAGTGCTATCACATGATTTTCCGCCTAGCGAAAAATCCTTGCAGTTTTGCCACTGCCCTCCTGCTTCTTGTGCCGCCCTTTCTGTTTACGTGGGCGACTGCCGTGATGTTATCCCACTGGATCAATACCGGCTGACCTTGAAGCAGAGGTCTTGCTAAGTTTAGAGCATTATAAATTTGCTCTTAGCTCCAGTATATTTATGTGGAGAGAATTCTCCAGACTTGATCACACTCCCTGGAAATTTTTTCCCTGTGTGACTGCTCCCCAGCCTCTCAGGCTGGCCTCCGTGGTCACCAGCATCCAATCCTGAATGCCGAATCTACGGCCCTCTAGAAGATGAGCACTCTGTAATCACCACAGGAGAGACACCCTTGTCCTTGGATATAGGGTTATCCGCTGATGCATCTGAAGATGCGATCCGGACCATTTGTCCAGCAGATCCCACTGAAGAGTTCTTGCGTGAAATCTGCCGAATGGAATCGCTTCGTAATAAGCCACCATTTTTACCAGGACTCTTGTGCAATGATGCACTGACACTTTTCCTGGTTTTAGGAGGATCCCGATTAGCTCGGATAACTCCCTGGCTTTCTCCTCTGGGAGAAACACCTTTTTCTGGACTGTGTCCAGAATCATCCCTAGGACCAGCAGACGTGTCGTCGGAACAACTGCGGTTTTGGAATATTTAGAATCCACCCGTGTTGTCGTAGAACTACTTGAGATAGTGATACTCCGACCTCCAACTGTTCTCTGGACCTTGTTCTTATCAGGAGGTCGTCCATTTTCTTTGAAGACGAATCCTCATTTCGGTCATTACCTTGGTAAGGACCCGGGGTGCCTTGGACAATCCAACGGCATCGTCTGAAACTGATAGTGACAGTTCTGTACCACGAACCTGAGATACCCTTGGTGAGAAAGGCAAATTTTGGGACATGGAGGTAAGCATCCCTGATGTCCCGGGACACCATATAGTCCCCTTCTTCCCGGTTCGCTATCACTGCTCTGAGTGACTCCATCTGGATTTGAACCTTTGTAAGTGTTCAAATATTTCAGATTTAGAATAGGTCTCACCTAGCCTTCTGGCTTCAGTACCACAATATAGTGTGGAATAATACCCCTTTCCCTGTTGTAGGAGGGGTAATTTTATTATCACCTGCTGGGAATACAGCTTGTGAATTGTTTTCAATACTGCCTCCCTGTCGGAGGGAGACATTGGTACAGCAGACTACAGGAACCTGCGAGGGGGAAACGTCTCGACATTCCAATCTGTACCCCTTGGATACTACTTGTAGGATCCAGGGGTCCTGTACGGTCCTAGCGTCATGCTGAGAACTTGGTAGAAGCGGTGGAGGGCTTCTGTTCCTGGGAATGGGCTGCCTGCTGCAGTCTTCTTCCCTTTCCTCTATCCCTGGGCAGATATGACTCTTATAGGGACGAAAGGACTGAGGCTGAAAAGACGGTGTCTTTTTCTGCAGAGATGTGACTTAGGGTAAAAAACGGTGGATTTTCCAGCAGTTGCCGTGGCCACCAGGTCCCATGGACCGACCCCAAATAACTCCTCCCCTTTATACGGCAATACATCTTTGTGCCGTTTGGAATCTGCATCACCTGACCACTGTCGTGTCCATAAACATCTTCTTGCAGATATGGACATCGCATTTACTCTTGATGCCAGAGTGCAAATATCTCTCTGCGCATCTCGCATATATAGAAATGCATCCTTTAAATGCTCTATAGTCAATAAAATACTGTCCCTGTCAAGGGTATCAATATTTTTAGTCAGGGAATCCGACCAAGCCACCTCAGCTCTGCACATCCAGGCTGAGGCGATCGCTGGTCGCAGTATAACACCAGCATGTGTGTGTATACTTTTTAGGATATTTTCCAGCCTCCTATCAGCTGGCTCCTTAAGTACGGCCCTATCTGTAGATGGTACCGCCACTTGTTCTGATAAGCATGTGAGCGCCTTATCCACCCTAAGGGGTGTTTCCCAACGAGCCCTAACTTCTGGCGGGAAAGGGTATACCGCCAATAATTTTCTATCGGGGGAAACCCACGCATCATCACACACTTCATTTAATTTATCTGATTCAGGAAAAACTACAGGTAGTTTTTTCACATCCCATATAATACCCTTTTTTGTGGTACTTGTAGTATCAGAAATATGTAACACCTCCTTCATTGCCCTTAACGTGTGGCCCTAAAGGAAAATACGTTTGTTTCTTCACCGTCGACACTGAAATCAGTGTCCGTGTCTGGGTCTGTGTCGACCGACTGAGGTAAATGGGCGTTTTACAGCCCCTGACGGTGTTTGAGACGCCTGGACAGG
Organism: Pseudophryne corroboree; assembly: GCF_028390025.1. Taxonomy (NCBI): domain Eukaryota; kingdom Metazoa; phylum Chordata; class Amphibia; order Anura; family Myobatrachidae; genus Pseudophryne; species Pseudophryne corroboree. The sequence goes on from NC_086451.1 coordinate 488,537,202, forward strand.
TACTAATTTGATCGCCGGCCGTCTCATGTCGTCAACCGGCTTGCAGCGTGTTGACATTATCACGTAATTCCATAAATAAGCCATCCATTCCGATGTCGACTCCCTAGAGAGTGACATCACCATTACAGGCAATTTGCTCCGCCTCCTCACCAACATTTTCCTCATACATGTCGACACACACGTACCGACATACAGCACACACATAGGGAATGCTCTGATAGAGGACAGGACCCACTAGCCCTTTGGGGAGACAGAGGGAGAGTTTGCCAGCACACACCAAAACGCTATAATTATACAGGGACAACCTTTATATAAGTGTTCCTCCCTTATAGCATTTAATATATATTCATATCGCCAAATCAGTGCCCCCCCTCTCTGTTTTAACCCTGTTTCTGTAGTGCAGTGCAGGGGAGAGCATGGGAGCCTTCCCACCAGCATTTCTGTGAGGGAAAATGGCGCTGTGTGCTGAGGAGAATAGGCCCCGCCCCCTTTTCGGCGGGCTTCTTCTCCGGAGTTTGTGATATCTGGCAGGGGTTAAATACATCCATATAGCCTCAAGGGCTATATGTGATGTATTTTTCGCCATACAGGTATTATACATTGCTGCCCAGGGCGCCCCCCCCCCCCGCGCCCTGCACCCTCCGTGACCGCTGTGTGAAGTGTGCTGACAACAATGGCGCACAGCTGCAGTGCTGTGCGCTACCCGATGAAGACTGAAAGTCTTCTGCCGCCTGGTTCCGGACCTCTTCAATCTTCAGCATCTGCAAGGGGGGTCGGCGGCGCGGCTCCGGGACGAACCCCAGGGCGAGACCTGTGTTCCGACTCCCTCTGGAGCTAATGGTGTCCAGTAGCCTAAGAAGCCAATCCATCCTGCACGCAGGTGAGTTCACTTCTTCTCCCCTAAGTCCCTCGTTGCAGTGAGCCTGTTGCCAGCAGGACTCACTGAAAATAAAAAACCTAAAAACTTTTTCTAAGCAACTCTTTAAGAGAGCCACCTAGATTGCACCCTGCTCGGACGGGCACAAAAACCTAACTGAGGCTTGGAGGAGGGTCATAGGGGGAGGAGCCAGTACACACCATGTGATCCTAAAAGCTTACTTTTTGTGCCCTGTCTCCTGCGGAGCCGCTAATCCCCATGGTCCTGACGGAGTCCCCAGCATCCACTAGGACGTTAGAGAAAAGTTCTTTTTAGGTGCCCTATCTCCTGCGGAGCCCGTCTATACCCCATGGTCCTTACGGAGTCCCCAGCATCCTCTAGGACGTAAGGAAAAGAAAGAAAGAATTATACTTACCCTTTCCGCTGGCTCAGGCTCCTCAGTGCAGCTTCTGGCAGATGATGATCCCGGGCAGGAGAGAAGGAGGAGGAGGGAGCCGCAGCAGCGCTGTGTTATTGGTGGAGGCGCTGCTGCTGCTGTCCCTCTGCTTCACTATAGGCTGTTCTCCGCCGCTGTGAATGCTGGGATGCGCTTCACAGCGGCGGAAGACAGCCTATAGTGAAGCAGAGGGACAGCAGCAGAAGCGTCTCAACCAATAACACAGCGCTGCTGCGGCTCCCTCCTCCTCCTTCCCCCCGTACCGCTGCGCTCCTCTCCTCTCTCTCCGGGCGGCTGTGTGATGCGGGCAGCGGTTGCTCGCAGCACACAGCGGCATGTAATGAGCCAGTTTAGCTCATTACATGCTTTGGGCCCCTGGACAGAGGCGGGCCCCAGTGCAACGCACTGGTTGCACTGGCGGTAGTTCCGCCTCTGTGCATCATAATTGACAGGCAACGGGTGTCTGTGGGCAGTGTTGCGACATTTTGGGGGGGGGGAGTCACAGTTAACACGGACGTGTCATGGCTGTTTTCAGGGCCGGCCAATGATGTTGCCTGTGTTTCTGCGATTGGAAACATGGCGGCGGTGCTGCAATGCTGCATAGGCAGGGGTCAATCGCTATTTGAATTGAGATCGCATTGCGGGGCAGTACCACACATGCTGGGTGGCCTTGCCCTATTCTGGGCGGCCCCCAGCGTGCGATTTTGGTGGTCGCAGATTTTGCTAAAATAGCAAAATCTGTGACAAACTCTGAATAATCTCCTCAGCGTGCAGAAAAGCGCTCGCTCACTATCATTATTTCACTGTCACGTCACAGCCATTTTGACACAATTTAAGACCCCCCAATGAATCTATTCATCCACAGCTTCTCACCTATGTGTCTGTGGGGATCTGTGTTGAATGACTGTATGAATGACTACCTCTGGTGGTCGGTGCCAGTGGTACCTTTAAAAAAATAAAATAAAAAAAGCCCAAAAACAAGCAGCAAAAAAATAAAAATAAATTATAAGCGCAAAAACAAGCAACCATCAAAAAAATAAAGCAACTTGAAAAAAATCAAGCCCAATTTTGCTTGTTATAAGCTGAACTGGCAACTATGTACAGTACAGTATATGAGGTATATAGAGGTACAGTACAGTGTATGAGATATATAGAAGTACAGTACAGTGTATGAGGTATATAGTACAGTACAGTGTATGAGGTATATGGAGGTACAGTACAGTGTAAGAGGTATATAGAAGTACAGTACAGTGTATGAGGTATATAGTACAGTACAGTGTATGAGGTATATAGAAGTACAGTACAGTGTATGAGGTATATGGAGGTACAGTACAGTGTATGAGGTATATAGAGGTACAGTACAGTGTATGAGGTATATAGAGGTACAGTACAGTTAGTATGAGGTATAATAAGATTTTACTTACCGATAAATCTATTTCTCGTAGTCCGTAGTGGATGCTGGGGACTCCGTCAGGACCATGGGGATTAGCGGCTCCGCAGGAGACAGGGCACAAAACTAAAGCTTTAGGATCAGGTGGTGTGTACTGGCTCCTCCCCCCATGACCCTCCTCCAAGCCTCAGTTAGGATACTGTGCCCGGACGAGCGTACACAATAAGGAAGGATATTGAATCCCGGGTAAGACTCATACCAGCCACACCAATCACACCGTATAACTTGTGATCTGAACCCAGTTAACAGTATGATAACAGAGGAGCCTCTGAACAGACGGCTCACAACAATAACAACCCGATTGTTTTGTAACAACAACTATGTACAAGTATTGCAGACAATCCGCACTTGGGATGGGCGCCCAGCATCCACTACGGACTACGAGAAATAGATTTATCGGTAAGTAAAATCTTATTTTCTCTGACGTCCTAAGTGGATGCTGGGGACTCCGTCAGGACCATGGGGATTATACCAAAGCTCCCAAACGGGCGGGAGAGTGCGGATGACTCTGCAGCACCGAGTGAGAGAACTCCAGGTCCTCCTCAGCCAGGGTATCAAATTTGTAGAATTTTACAAACGTATTTGCTCCTGACCAAGTAGCAGCTCGGCAAAGTTGTAAAGCCGAGACCCCTCGGGCAGTCGCCCAAGATGAGCCCACCTTCCTTGTGGAATGGGCATTTATATATTTTGGCTGTGGCAGTCCTGCCACAGAATGTGCAAGCTGAATTGTACTACACATTCAACTAGCAATCGTCTGCTTAGAAGCAAGAGCACCCAGTTTTTTGGGTGCATACAGGATAACAGCAAGTCAGTTTTCCTGACTCCAGCCGTCCTGGAAATCTATATTTTCAGGGCCCTGACAACATCTAGCAACTTGGAGTCCTCCAAGTCTCTAGTAGCCGCAGGTACCACAATAAGCTGGTTCAGATGAAACGCTGACACCAACTTAGGGAGAAACTGGGGACGAGTCCGCAGCTCTGCCCTGTCCGAATGGACAATCAGATATGGGCTTTTGTGAGACAAAGCCGCCAATTCTGACACTCGCCTGGCCGAGGCCAGGGCCAACATCATGGTCACTTTCCATGTGAGATATTTCAAATCCACAGATTTGAGCGGTTTAAACCAACGTGATTTGAGGAATCCCAGAACTACGTTGAGATCCCACAGTGCCACTGGAGGCACAAAAGGGGGTTGTATATGCAGTACTCCCTTGTCAAATTTCTGGACTTCAGGAACTGAAGCCAATTCTTTCTGGAAGAAAATCGACAGGGCCGAAATTTGAACCTTAATGGACCCCAATTTGAGGCCCATAGACACTCCTGTTTGCAGGAAATGCAGGAATCGACCGAGTTGAAATTTCTTCGTGGGGCCTTCCTGGCCTCACACCACGCAACATATTTTCGCCACATGTGGTGATAATGTTGTGCGGTCACCTCCTTCCTGGCTTTGACCAGGGTAGGAATGACCTCTTCCGGAATGCCTTTTTCCCTTAGGATCCGGCGTTCAACCGCCATGCCGTCAAACGCAGCCGCGGTAAGTCTTGGAACAGACATGGTACTTGCTGAAACAAGTCCCTTCTTATCGGCAGAGGCCCTGAGTCCTCTGTGAGCATCTCTTGAAGTTCCGGGTACCAAGTCCTTCTTGGCCCATCCGGAGCCACGAGTATAGTTCTTACTCCTCTACGTCTTATAATTCTCAGTACCTTTGGTATGAGAAGCAGAGGAGGGAACACATACACCGACTGGTACACCCCTGGTGTTACCAGAACGTCCACAGCTATTGCCTGAGGGTCTCTTGACCTGGCGCAATACCTGTCCAGTTTTTTGTTCAGGCGGGACGCCATCATGTCCACCTTTGGTCTTTCCCAACGGTGCACAATCATGTGGAAAAAACTTCTCGATGAAGTCCCCACTCTCCCGGGTGGAGGTCGTGCTGAGGAAGTCTGCTTCCCAGTTGTCCACTCCCGGAATGAAAACTGCTGACAGTGCTATCACATGATTTTCCGCCCAGCGAAGAATCCTTGCAGTTTCTGCCATTGTCCTCCTGCTTCTTGTGCCGCCCTGTCTGTTTACGTGGGCGACTGCCGTGATGTTGTCCCACTGGATCAATACCGGCTGACCTTGAAGCAGAGGTCTTGCTAAGCTTAGAGCATTGTAAATTGCTCTTAGCTCCAGTATATTTATGCGGAGAGAAGTCCCCAGACTTGATCACACTCCCTGGAAATTTTTTCCCTGTGTGACTGCTCCCCAGCCTTTCAAGCTGGAATCCGTGGTCACCAGGACCCAGTCCTGAATGCATAACTGTGGCCCTTTAGTAGATGAGCACTCTGCAGCCACCACAGAAGAGACACCCTTGTCCTTGGAGACAGGGTTATCCGCTGATGCATCTGAAGATGCGATCCGGACCATTTGTCCAGCAGATTCCACTGAAAAGTTCTTGCGTGAAATCTGCCGAATGGAATCGCTTCGTAAGAAGCCACCATTTTTCCCAGGACCCTTGTGCAATGATGCACTGACACTTTTCCTGGTTTTTGGAGGTTCCTGACTAGCTCGGATAACTCCCTGGCTTTCTCCTCCGGGAGAAACACCTTTTTCTGGACTGTGTCCAGAATCATCCCTAGGGACAGCAGACGTGTCGTCGGAGACAGCTGCGATTTTGGAATATTTAGAATCCACCCGTGCTGTCGTAGAACTACTTGAGATAGTGCTACTCAGACCTCCAACTGTTCTCTGGACCTTGCCCTTATCAGGAGATCGTCCAAGTAAGGGATAATTAAGACGCCTTTTCTTGAAGAAGAATCATCATTTCGGCCATTACCTTGGTAAAGACCCGGGGTGCCGTGGACAATCCAAACGGCAGCGTCTGAAACTGATAGTGACAGTTTTGTACCACGAACCTGAGGTACCCTTTGTGAGAAGGGCAAATTTGGACATGGAGGTAAGCATCCTTGATGTCCAGGGACACCATATAGTCCCCTTCTTCCTGGTTCGCTATCACTGCTCTGAGTGACTCCATTTAGAATAGGTCTCACCGAGCCGTCTGGCTTCAGTACCACAATATAGTGTGGAATAATACCCCTTTACTTGTTGTAGGAGGGGTACTTTGATTATCACCTGCTGGGAATACAGCTTGTGAATTGTTTCCAATACTGCCTCCCTGTCGGAGGTAGACGTTGGTAAAGCAAACTTCAGGAACCTGCGAGGGGGAGACGTCTCGAATTTCCAATCTGTACCCCTGGGATACTACTTGTAGGATCCAGGGGTCCACTTGCGAGTGAGCCCACTGCGTGCTGAAACTCTTGAGACGACCCCCCACCGCACCTGTTTTTACGGCCCCAGCGTCATGCTGAGGACTTGGCAGAAGCGGTGGAAGGCTTCTGTTCCTGGGAATGGGCTGCCTGCTGCAGTCTTCTTCCCTTACCTCTATCCCTGGGCAGATATTATGGGGACGAAAGGACTGAGGCTGAAAAGACTATGTCTTTTTCTGCTGAGATGTGACTTGGGGTAAAAAAAAGGTTGATTTTCTAGCTGTTGCCGTGGCCACCAGGTCCGATGGACCGACCCCAAATAACTCCTCCCCTTTATACGGCAATACTTCCATGTGCCGTTTGGAATCTGCATCACCTGACCACTGTCGTGTCCATAAACATCGTCTGGCAGATATGGACATCGCACTTACTCTTGATGCCAGAGTTTCGCATATATAGAAATGCATCTTTTAAATGCTCTATAGTCAATAAAATACTGTCCCTGTCAAGGGTATCAATATTTCCAGTCAGGGAATCCGACCAAGCCACCCCAGCGCTGCCCATCCAGGCTGAGGCGATCGCTGGTCGCAGTATAACACCAGTATGTGTGTATATACTTTTAGGATATTTTCCAACCTCCTATCAGTTGGCTCCTTGAGGGCGTCCGTATCTGGAGACGGTAACGCCACTTGTTTTTATAAGCGTGTGAGCGCCTTATCCACCCTAAGGTGTGTTTCCCAACGCGCCATAACTTCTGGCGGGAAAGGGTATACCGCCAATAATTTTCTATCGGGGGAAACCCACGCATCATCACACACTTCATTTAATTTATCTGATTCAGGAAAAACCACATGTAGTTTTTTCACACTCCACATAATACCCTTTTTTGTGGTACTTGTAGTATCAGAAATATGTAACATCTCCTTCATTGCCCTTAACAAGTAACGTGTGGCCCTAAAGGAAAATACGTTTGTTTCTTCACCGTCGACACTGGAGTCAGTGTCCGTGTCTGTGTCGACCGACTGAGGTAAAAAGGACGTTTTAACGCCCCTGACGGTGTTTTAGACGCCTGGACAGGTACTAATTGGTTTGCCGGCCGTCTCATGTCGTCAACCGACCTTGCAGCGTGTTGACATTATCACGTAATTCCTTAAATAAGCCATCCATTCCGGTGTCGACTCCCTAGAGAGTGACATCACCATTACCGGCAATTGCTCCGCCTCCTCACCAACATCGTCCTCATACATGTCGACACACAAGTACCGACACACAGCACACACACAGGGAATGCTCTGATAGAGGACAGGACCCCACTAGCCCTTTGGGGAGACAGAGGGAGAGTTTGCCAGCACACACCAAAAACGCTATATTATACAGGGACAACCTTTATATAAGTGTTTTTCCCTTATAGCATTTTAATATATATATACATATCGCCAAATAAGTGCCCCCCCTCTCTGTTTTAACCCTGTTTCTGTAGTGCAGTGCAGGGGAGAGCCTGGGAGCCTTCCCACCAGCATTTCTGTGAGGGAAAATGGCGCTGTGTGCTGAGGAGAATAGGCCCCGCCCCCTTTTCGGCGGGCTTCTTCTCCCGTTTTTCTGAGACCTGGCAGGGGTTAAATACATCCATATAGCCTCCAGGGGCTATATGTGATGTATTTTTAGCCAGAATAAGGTATTATACATTGCTGCCCAGGGCGCCCCCAGCAACGCCCTGCACCCTCCGTGACCGTTGGTGTGAAGTGTGTGACAACAATGGCGCACAGCTGCAGTGCTGTGCGCTACCTTCATGAAGACTGAAAAGCCTTCTGCCGCCGGTTTCTGGACCTTCAATCTTCAGCATCTGCAAGGGGGGTCGGCGGCGCGGCTCCAGGACGAACCCCAGGGTGAGACCTGTGTTCCGACTCCCTCTGGAGCTAATGGTGTCCAGTAGCCTAAGAAGCCAATCCATCCTGCACGCAGGTGAGTTGAACTTCTCTCCCCTAAGTCCCTCGATGCAGTGAGCCTGTTGCCAGCAGGACTCACTGAAAATAAGAAACCTAAAAACTTTTTCTAAGCAGCTCCTTAAGAGAGCCACCTAGATTGTACCCTGCTCGGACGGGCACAAAAACCTAACTGAGGCTTGGAGGAGGGTCATGGGGGGAGGAGCCAGTACACACCACCTGATCCTAAAGCTTTAGTTTTGTGCCCTGTCTCCTGCGGAGCCGCTAATCCCCATGGTCCTGACGGAGTCCCCAGCATCCACTTAGGACGTCAGAGAAATAGAAGTACAGTACAGTGTATGAGGTATATAGAGGTACAGTACAGTGTATGAGGTATATAGAGGTATAGTACAGTGCATGAGGTATATAGAGGTACAGTACAGTGTATGAGGTATATAGAAGTACAGTACAGTGTATGAGGTATATGGAGGTACAGTACAGTGTATGAGGTATATAGAGGTATAGTATAGTGTATGAGGTATATAGAAGTACAGTACAGTGTATGAGGTATATGGAGGTACAGTGTATGAGGTATATAGAGGTACAGTGCTGAGGTATATAGCGGTACAGTACAGTTAGTGTGAGGTATATAGAGGTACAGTTAGTGTGTGAGGTATAGTAGTATATGAGGTATATAGAGGCATAGTACAGTCGGTGTATGAGGTATATAGAGGTATAGTATAGTGTATGAGGTATATAGGGGTACAGTACAGTGTATGAGGTATATGGAGGTACAGTACCGTGTATGAGGTATATAGAGGTACAGTACAGTGTATGAGGTATATAGAGGTAAAGTACAGTTAGTATGAGGTACATAAGGTACAGTACAGTACACTACAGTGTATGAGGTATATAGAGGTACAGTACAGTTAGTACGGGGTATATAGAGGTACAGTACAGTCAGTGTATGAGGTATATAGAGGTACAGTACAGTTAGTATGAGGTACATAGAGGTACAGTACAGTGTATGAGGTATAGTACAGTAGGTGTATGAGGTATATAGAGGTACAGTAGTTAGTATGAGGTACAGTACAGTGTATGAGGTATATAGAGGTATAGTACAGTGTATGAGGTATATAGAGGCATAGTACCGTGTATGAGGTATATAGAGGTACAGTACACTGTATGAGGTATATAGATGTACAGTACAGTTAGTACGGGGTATATAGAGGTACAGTACAGTCAGTGTATGAGGTATATAGAGGTACAGTACAGTTAGTACGGGGTATATAGAGGTACAGTGCAGGTAGTATGAGGTACATAGAGGTACAGTACAGTGTATGAGGTATAGTACAGTAGGTGTATGAGGTATATAGAGGTACAGTACAGTTAGTATGAGGTACATAGAGGTACAGTACAGTGTATGAGGTATATAGAGGTATAGTACAGTAGGTGTATGAGGTATAGAGGTACAGTACAGTTAGTATGAGGTACATAGAGGTACAGTACAGTGTATGAGGTATAGTACAGTGTATGAGGTATATAGAGGTACAGTACAGTGTATGAGGTATATAGAGGTATAGTACAGTGTATGAGGTATATAGAGGTACAGTACAGTGTATGAGGTATATAGAGGCACAGTACACTGTATGACAGGCATTCCCAACCACGGTCCTCAAGGCACACTAACAGTGCAGGTTTTAGTGATATCCCGGCTTCAGCACAGGTGACTTAATTAGCACCTCAGTTATTTTGATTTAGCCATCTGTGCTGCAGCCTGGATATCACTAAAACCTGCACTGTTGGTGTGCCTTGAGGACCGTGGTTGGGAATGCCTGCTGTATGAGGTATATAGAGGTACAGTACACTGTATGAGGTATATAGAGGTATAGTACAGTGTATGAGGTATATAGAGGTACAGTACAGTTAGTATGAGGTACATAGAGGTATAGTATAGTGTATGAGGTATATAGGGGTACAGTACAGTGTATGAGGTATATGCAGGTACAGTACCGTGTATGAGGTATATAGAGGTACAGTACAGTGTATGAGGTATATAGAGGTAAAGCACAGTTAGTATGAGGTACATAAGGTACAGTACAGTGTATGAGGTATATAGAGGTACAGTACAGTTAGTACGGGTTATATAGAGGTACAGTACAGTCAGTGTATGAGGTATATAGAGGTACAGTACAGTTAGTATGAGCTACATAGAGGTACAGTACAGTGTATGAGGTATAGTACAGTAGGTGTATGAGGTATATAGAGGTACAGTACAGTGTATGAGGTATATAGAGGCATAGTACAGTGTATGAGGTATATAGAGGTACAGTACAGTTAGTACGGGGTATATAGAGGTATATTACAGTGTATGAGGTATATAGAGGTATAGTACAGTAGGTGTATGAGGTATAGAGGTACAGTACAGTTAGTATGAGGTACATAGAGGTACAGTACAGTGTATGAGGTATATAGAGGTATAGTACAGTGTATGAGGTATATAGAGGTACAGTTAGTATGAGGTACATAGAGGTACAGTACAGTGTATGAGGTATATAGAGGTACAGTACAGTGTATGAGGTATATAGAGGTACAGTACACTGTATGAGGTATATAGAGGTACAGTACAGTCGGTGTATGAGGTATATTACAGTGTATGAGGTATATAGAGGTATAGTACAGTTAGTATGAGGTACATAGAGCTATAGTATAGTGTATGAGGTATATAGGGGTACAGTACAGTGTATATGGAGGTACAGTACCGTGTATGAGGTATATAGAGGTACAGTACAGTGTATGAGGTATATAGAGGTAAAGTACAGTTAGTATGAGGTACATAAGGTACAGTACAGTGTATGAGGTATATAGAGGTACAGTACAGTTAGTATGAGGTACATAGAGGTACAGTACAGAGTATGAGGTATAGTAAAGTAGGTGTATGAGGTATATAGAGGTACAGTAGTTAGTATGAGGTACATAGAGGTACAGTACAGTGTATGAGGTATATAGAGGCACAGTACACTGTATGACAGGCATTCCCAACCACGGTCCTCAAGGCACACTAACAGTGCAGGTTTTAGTGATATCCCGGCTTCAGCACAGGTGACTTAATTAGCACCTCAGTTATTTTGATTTAGCCATCTGTGCTGCAGCCTGGATATCACTAAAACCTGCACTGTTGGTGTGCCTTGAGGACCGTGGTTGGGAATGCCTGCTGTATGAGGTATATAGAGGTACAGTACACTGTATGAGGTATATAGAGGTATAGTACAGTGTATGAGGTATATAGAGGTACAGTACAGTTAGTATGAGGTACATAGAGGTATAGTATAGTGTATGAGGTATATAGGGGTACAGTACAGTGTATGAGGTATATGCAGGTACAGTACCGTGTATGAGGTATATAGAGGTACAGTACAGTGTATGAGGTATATAGAGGTAAAGCACAGTTAGTATGAGGTACATAAGGTACAGTACAGTGTATGAGGTATATAGAGGTACAGTACAGTTAGTACGGGTTATATAGAGGTACAGTACAGTCAGTGTATGAGGTATATAGAGGTACAGTACAGTTAGTATGAGCTACATAGAGGTACAGTACAGTGTATGAGGTATAGTACAGTAGGTGTATGAGGTATATAGAGGTACAGTACAGTGTATGAGGTATATAGAGGCATAGTACAGTGTATGAGGTATATAGAGGTACAGTACAGTTAGTACGGGGTATATAGAGGTATATTACAGTGTATGAGGTATATAGAGGTATAGTACAGTAGGTGTATGAGGTATAGAGGTACAGTACAGTTAGTATGAGGTACATAGAGGTACAGTACAGTGTATGAGGTATATAGAGGTATAGTACAGTGTATGAGGTATATAGAGGTACAGGTAGTATGAGGTACATAGAGGTACAGTACAGTGTATGAGGTATATAGAGGTACAGTACAGTGTATGAGGTATATAGAGGTACAGTACACTGTATGAGGTATATAGAGGTACAGTACAGTCGGTGTATGAGGTATATTACAGTGTATGAGGTATATAGAGGTATAGTACAGTTAGTATGAGGTACATAGAGCTATAGTATAGTGTATGAGGTATATAGGGGTACAGTACAGTGTATATGGAGGTACAGTACCGTGTATGAGGTATATAGAGGTACAGTACAGTGTATGAGGTATATAGAGGTAAAGTACAGTTAGTATGAGGTACATAAGGTACAGTACAGTGTATGAGGTATATAGAGGTACAGTACAGTTAGTATGAGGTACATAGAGGTACAGTACAGAGTATGAGGTATAGTAAAGTAGGTGTATGAGGTATATAGAGGTACAGTAGTTAGTATGAGGTACATAGAGGTACAGTACAGTGTATGAGGTATATAGAGGTATAGTACAATGTATGAGGTATATAGAGGTACAGTACAGTGTATGAGGTATATAGAGGCATAGTACCGTGTATGTGGTATATAGAGGTACAGTACACTGTATGAGGTATATAGAGGTACAGTACAGTTAGTACAGGGTATATAGAGGTACAGTGTATGAGGTATATAGAGGTACAGTACAGTTAGTATGGGGTATATAGAGGTACAGTACAGTCTGTGTATGAGGTATATAGAGGTACAGTACAGTTAGTATGAGGTACATAGAGGTACAGTACAGTGTATGAGGTATAGTACAGTAGGTGTATGAGGTATATAGAGGTACAGTACAGTTAGTATGAGGTACAGTACAGTGTATGAGGTATATAGAGGTATAGTACAGTAGGTGTATGAGGTATAGAGGTACAGTACAGTTAGTATGAGGTACATAGAGGTACAGTACAGTGTATGAGGTATAGAGGTATAGTACAGTGTATGAGGTATATAGATGTACAGTACAGTTAGTATGAGGTACATAGAGGTACAGTACAGTGCATGAGGTATAGTACAGTGTATGAGGTATATAGAGGTACAGTACAGTGTATGAGGTATATAGAGGTACAGTACACTGTATGAGGTATATAGAGGTACAGTACAGTCGGTGTATGAGGTATACAGAGGTACAGTACACTGTATGAGGTATATAGAGGTACAGTACAGTATATGAATGAGCTCCGTCTCCCAGAATTCCCATGGCGGGCGGGAGAAGTGATGAGGGCGGGCTCGGGGCGGGGCCAGTGACGGAGGAGACGCCGTGACGTTGGCCGGCATGTGACGTCACTAAAGATGGTGGTGGGCGCCTTTCCCATCGCGAAGCTCCTGTACCTGGGGATCCGGCAGATCAGTAAGCCGCTCGCCAACCGGCTGAAGGCGGGAGCCCGGCGCAGCGACTTTTTCCGCACCTACGTCTGCCTGCCGCCTGCACAAGGTGACCGGGGACTGCGCCGCCTTAACGGGAGGGACGTACGCGTGGCTGACCAATGGGAGCCCGTGGAGACTGGGGTCCGGCCAATCACACTGCGGCCTCTTAAAGGGGCGACAGCAGCAGCGACGGCTGTATAGAGAGGTCACCTCTGTCACATGGCGCCGGGTGCTGGTGGTCCCGTCACAGTGATGAGGGGACACCTGATGTATGTACCCCAATATAACGCCTGATTACCCCCCTGTAATGTCTGACCCCCAGTATTATTATACAGAGCCTGTGCCCCAGTATACTGCCTGATTACCCCCCTGTAATGTCTGACCTCCAGTATTATTATACAGAGCCTGTGCCCCTATATACTGCCTGATTACCCCCCTGTAATGTCTGACCTCCAGTATTATTATACAGAGCCTGCGCCCCTATATACTGCCTGATTACCCCCCTGTAATGTCTGACCCCCCCAGTATTATTATACAGAGCCTGTGCCCCAGTATACTGCCTGATACCCCCCCTGTAATGTCTGACCTCCAGTATTATTATACAGAGCCTGTGCCCCTATATACTGCCTGATTACCCCCCTGTAATGTCTGACCCCCCCAGTATTATTATACAGAGCCTGTGCCCCTATATACTGCCTGATTACCCCCCCCTGTAATGTCTTTCACCCAGTATTATTATACAGAGCCTGTGCCCCAGTATACTGCCTGATTACCCCCCCTGTAATGTCTGACACCCAGTATTATTATACAGAGCCTGTGCCCCAGTATACTGCCTGATACCCCCCTGTAATGTCTGACCCCCCCAGTATTATTATACAGAGCCTGTGCCCCAGTATACTGCCTGATTACCCCCCCCCCCCCTCTGTAATGTCTGACCCCCCCAGTATTATTATACAGAGCCTGTGCCCCAGTATACTGCCTGATACCCCCCTGTAATGTCTGACCCCCCAGTATTATTATACAGAGCCTGTGCCCCAGTATACTGCCTGATACCCCCCTGTAATGTCTGACCCCCAGTATTATTATACAGAGCCTGTGCCCCAATATACTGCCTGATACCCCCCTGTAATGTCTGACCCCCAGTATTATTATACAGAGCCTGTGCCCCAGTATACTGCCTGATTACCCCCCTGTAATGTCTGACCCCCCCAGTATTATTATACAGAGCCTGTGCCCCAGTATACTGCCTGATTACCCCCCTATAATGTCTGACCCCCAGTATTATTATACAGAGCCTGTGCCCCAATATACTGCCTGATTACCCCCCTATAATGTCTGACCCCCAGTATTATTATACAGAGCCTGTGCCCCAGTATACTGCCTGATTACCCCCCCCTGTAATGTCTGACCCCCAGTATTATTATACAGAGCCTGTGCCCCAGTATACTGCCTGATTACCCCCCCTGTAATGTCTGACCCCCCCAGTATTATTATACAGAGCCTGTGCCCCAGTATACTGCCTGATTACCCCCCTATAATGTCTGACCCCCAGTATTATTATACAGAGCCTGTGCCCCAATATACTGCCTGATTTCCCCCCTATAATGTCTGACCCCCAGTATTATTATACAGAGCCTGTGCCCCAGTATACTGCCTGATTACCCCCCCTGTAATGTCTGACCCCCCCAGTATTATACAGAGCATGTGCCCCAGTATACTGCCTGATTACCCCCCCTGTAATGTCTGACCCCCAGTATTATTATACAGAGCCTGTGCCCCAGTATACTGCCTGATTACTCCCCCTGTGATGTCTGACCCCCAGTATTATTATACAGAGCCTGTGCCCCAGTATACTGCCTGATATCCCCCTGTAATGTCTGACCCCCAGTATTATTACACAGAGCCTGTGCCCCAGTATACTGCCTGATTACCCCCCTGTAATGTCTGACCCCCAGTATTATTATACAGAGCCTGTGCCCCAGTATACTGCCTGATTACCCCCCTGTAATGTCTGACCCCCAGTATTATTATACAGAGCCTGTGCCCCAGTATACTGCCTGATTACTCCCCCTGTGATGTCTGACCCCCAGTATTATTATACAGAGCCTGTGCCCCAATATACTGCCTGATTACCCCCCTATAATGTCTGACCCCCAGTATTATTATACAGAGCCTGTGCCCCAGTATACTGCCTGATTACCCCCCCTGTAATGTCTGACCCCCAGTATTATTATACAGAGCCTGTGCCCCTATATACTGCCTGATATCCCCCCCCCCCTGTAATGTCTGACCCCCAGTATTATTATACAGAGCCTGTGCCCCAGTATACTGCCTGATTACCCCCCCTGTAATGTCTGACCCCCCCAGTATTATTATACAGAGCATGTGCCCCAGTATACTGCCTGATTACCCCCCCTGTAATGTCTGACCCCCAGTATTATTATACAAAGCCTGTGCCCCAATATACTGCCTGATTACCCCCCCTGTAATGTCTGACCCCCAGTATTATTATACAGAGCCTGTGCCCCAGTATACTGCCTGATACCCCCCTGTAATGTCTGACCCCCAGTATTATTATACAGAGTATACTGCCTGATTACCCCCCTGTAATGTCTGACCCCCAGTATTATTATACAGAGCCTGTGCCCCAGTATACTGCCTGATACCCCCCCTGTAATGTCTGACCCCCCCAGTATTATTATACAGAGCCTGTGCCCCAGTATACTGCCTGATTACCCCCCTGTAATGTCTGACCCCCAGTATTATTATACAGAGCCTGTGCCCCAATATACTGCCTGATTACTCCCCCTGTGATGTCTGACCCCCAGTATTATTATACAGAGCCTGTGCCCCAGTATACTGCCTGATTACCCCCCTGTAATGTCTGACCCCCAGTATTATTATACAGAGCCTGTGCCCCAATATACTGCCTGATTACCCCCCCTGTAATGTCTGACCCCCAGTATTATTATACAGAGCCTGTGCCCCAGTATACTGCCTGATTACCCCCCTGTAATGTCTGACCCCCAGTATTATTATACAAAGCCTGTGCCCCAATATACTGCCTGATTACCCCCCCTGTAATGTCTGACCCCCAGTATTATTATACAGAGCCTGTGCCCCAATATACTGCCTGATTACCCCCCCTGTGATGTCTGACCCCCAGTATTATTATACAAAGCCTGTGCCCCAATATACTGCCTGATTACCCCCCTTGTAATGTCTGACCCCCAGTATTATTATACAAAGCCTGTGCCCCAATATACTGCCTGATTACCCCCCTGTAATGTCTGACCCCCAGTATTATTATACAAAGCCTGTGCCCCAGTATACTGCCTGATACCCCCCCCCTGTAATGTCTGACCCCCCCCCAGTATTATTATACAGAGCCTGTGCCCCAGTATACTGCCTGATATCCCCCCCTGTAATGTCTGACCCCCAGTATTATTATACAGAGCCTGTGCCCCAGTATACTGCCTGATTACCCCCCCTGTAATGTCTGACCCCCAGTATTATTATACAGAGCCTGTGCCCCAGTATACTGCCTGATATCCCCCCCCTGTAATGTCTAATCCCCCCAGTATTATTTTCTCTAACGTCCTAGTGGATGCTGGGGACTCCGTAAGGACCATGGGGGGATAGACGGGCTCCGCAGGAGACTGGGCACTCTATAAGAAAGATTTGGTACTATCTAGTGTGCACTGGCTCCTCCCTCTATGCCCCTCCTCCAGACCTCAGTTAGATTTTGTGCCCGGCCGAGGTTGGATGCACACTAGGGGCTCTCCTGAGCTGCTAGAAAGAAAGTTTAAATTAGGTTTTTTATTTTACAGTGAGACCTGCTGGCAACAGGCTCACTGCATCGAGGGACTAAGGGGAGAAGAAGCGAACCTACCTGCTTGCAGCTAGCTTGGGCTTCTTAGGCTACTGGACACCATTAGCTCCAGAGGGATCGACCGCAGGACTCGTCCTTGGTGTTCGTTCCCGGAGCCGCGCCGCCGTCCCCCTTACAGAGCCAGAAGCATTAAGATGGTCCGGAAAATCGGCGGCAGAAGACTTCAGTCTTCACCAAGGTAGCGCACAGCACTGCAGCTGTGCGCCATTGCTCCTCATACACACTTCACACTCCGGTCACTGAGGGTGCAGGGCGCTGGGGGGGGGGCGCCCTGAGCAGCAATAAAAACACCTTGGCTGGCAAAATAACCACAATATATAGCCCCAGAGGCTATATATGTGGTAATTACCCCTGCCAGAATACAGAAAAAAGCAGGAGAAAAGGCCGCCGAAAAAGGGGCGGAGCCTATCTCCTCAGCACACTGGCGCCATTATTCCCTCACAGTTCCGCTGGAAGGAAGCTCCCTGACTCTCCCCTGCAGTCTACACTACAGAAAGGGTAAAAAAGAGAGGGGGGCACTAAATTTGGGCGCAGTTTAATATAATAAGCAGCTATAAAGGGTCATAATTCAGTTAGTCCCTGTATTATTATAGCGCTCTGGTGTGTGCTGGCATACTCTCTCTCTGTCTCCCCAAAGGGCTTTTGTGGGGTCCTGTCTCCTTTAAGAGCATTCCCTGTGTGTGTGTGCGGTGTGTCGGTACGGCTGTGTCGACATGTTTGATGAGGAGACTTATGTGGAGGCGGAGCAGATGCCTATAAATGTGATGTCACCCCCTGCGGGGCAGACACCTGAGTGGATGGATTTATGGAAGGAATTACGTGCAAGTGTCGACTCCTTACATAAAAAATTTGACGACATGCCAAATGCGGGACAGCCGGCTTCTCAGCTCGTGCCTGCCCGCCCAGACGATTCAAAGGCCATCAGGGGCCCTGAAACGACCACTACCTCAGATGGCAGACACAGATGTCGACACGGATACTGATGCAAGTGTCGACGACGATGAGTCAAATTTAATGTCCACTAGGGCCATTTGTGGCATGATCGAGGCAATGAAAGAGGTATTACACCTTACTGATATAAACCCAGGTACCTCAAAAAAGGGTATTATGTTTGGGGAGAAAAAACTACCTATAGTTTTTCCCCCATCTGAGGAATTGAATGAGGTGTGTGAAGAAGCGTGGACTTCCCCTGATAAAAAATTGGTGATTTCAAAAAAATTACTGTGACAGGACGGTACCGTACGGAAGCACTCGCCGCTTGCCGCGTCCCGTCGACTGCGCACAGAATGGAAGGTCAAGCCGCACGAGGCCTGACCACATAGGGGATTCCCGCTTACCGTCAGTAACCGCCTGTTACTGACTCCACCCACTGCGCTGTGGGCGGGTTCTTGCTGCCACCACCAAACTCCTAACCTGCCGTGGCGTTTGGAACCACGGTTCTGCTCTGTATGTGCCGACGCACTGCTTTACCACAGCTGTGTGGTGCTGACGAATCCCCACTAGCCACTTGCTAGGCCTCTACCGGTAGCTGGCAGAAGGCGGAGCTTGGAGACATCAGGTGCTTCCCTGGACAGCCGGAGAACGGGGCTAGGTTTGGCCTAACCCTGTTGGTCACAAGATGAAGCAGTCTTCTTGAGGCAAAGATGTTTATTTGCTCAAATAACCTTTAAAAAGGCTCCTCCCTATTGCTAGGGGCAACAGCATACAATCAAGATGTTTTCAGCAGAAGAAGATGTTACAATTCACACTCCTATGGGCCAACTGCCCTCCTTTTATCCCTCTCCAAGACCCCTTACCACAGGGGGTAAGCCCACCCTGTGGTGTACAACCAATCAATGTTTACCCATGAGCTGTGCATGCTCTGGTCTCATGCACACCTTTACATTGTTCCCTATGGACAGTGGGGAGCGGTCGGTCTCCTTTGACCCTCCTATCTTGGAGATTCAGGATACTCCCACGGTGCCGTTCAGTCTGGCTGGGGGGAAGTTTTTCCCTCCTAAACTGACTTCCAGAAACCTGCCCGGGACCCCTCTCACTGCCTGCAGCCTGGATTTGGGCTCCAGAGCTGGGCAGCCTGGCTCCCCGGCCCAGGTTTCTTGGCACTACGGCTGATCTCCATGGAGCTCCAAGAAACCACTCAGCTTGTTTCATAGCTAAGCCGCTTCTCTCTCTCCCTGTACCTCTTGGAAATGTGAGGCTGGATGGGAAAACATTCCGTTTTTGGGGAAAAGGTCTGGGAGAATCCATCAGCCTGCACAGCTATGGATTCCCCCCTCCTGGGACACACAATCAAGTAAGTGCACTTTATCTTTAAATACATTACATTTAAATCACACTGTACATTTCCCTGTAAATATACACTGAGCCTGTGCCCTGCACAGACTCTACATACTCAGGCACTGCAGTGCCTTACAACACACTGTAGGTCATTATTTAACTGCTGTGCCCAGTGCTCAGCGCTGGGCTTCCCTAGCCCTGCAGCCTGGCTGCTAGGGCTCTCTCTCAGTGCTGGAGGTATGGGGCTGGCTTCCCCCATCCTCCAGCCTGCCTTCCTGCCTCTGGGGTTCCAGGGAGCTGGCTCTCCCTGTCCCCCCAGCGTGGCACTAACCAGTGGCCTCGCCGCACGCAGCGGCGCACCCCCCTGTACCGAAGTCCGGCGGCCCGGGACACTTGTCCTGGCCGCCGTGACCCTGGCTTGTTTCAGCGCTGAGGCGCCGGGAGCGTAGCTCCCGGACCCCAGCGCTCACCATCCTGCTGGGCAGCCTAATTTCACCCACGCCGCTAGGGAGCCGGCTAGCCCGGTCCCCCATGAGCGGCGCCTGTCTGGTAGCCTCGCTGCAGCGTCCGGCGGGGAGCCGGGCTGCAGCGCACCCCCCTCGCCGGCTAGCAGCCCGGGACGTCCGTCCCGGCTGCTGCGGCTGGCCACCCGTGCTGGGCTGAGGCGCTGGGAGCAGAGCTCCCGGCCCCCAGCGGCGGCTCTCACAGAGAGCACTGCAGCGGGAGCCGAGCTCCCAGCCGCAGCGCTCACCCTTCTCCCCGGCGCGCACACTCCAGTGCGCCCGGGGCTACACTGACCGCTGCCGGGAGCGGAGCTCCCGGACTCCGGCGGTCAGCGGCTGCCTCCTCTCCCCCGGCGCGCACACTCTGCTGAGCGCGCCGGGGGCTGTCCTCCCTGCCGTGGTCTCCGGAGGGGTCCGGGACCACGGCACAGTTTAAAAATACATTTGCTGCAATATTTTACAAACACGGCGCCTAGCGCCCAACACATTTAAAATCTGGCGCCAAGCGCCCTTTGTTCTTTAAAAATGGCGCCGGGCACTAGGGGTTAACCCCTTCAGTGCCAAAGCGGCCATTTGCCTCGTGGCTGGGGTCCCTCCGGCCACAATTACTAATGGCGTTCCCTTTCTCGCCAGAGGATAGGTCACGTTGGGAAACTCCCCCTAGGGTGGATAAAGCGCTCACACGTTTGTCTAAAAAGGTGGCACTACCGTCTCCGGATACGGCCGCCCTAAAGGAACTTGCTGATAGAAAGCAGGAGGCTATCCTAAAATCTATATACACACACACTGGTGTTCTACTGAGACCAGCTATTGCTTCAGCCTGGATGTGCTTTGCTGCTGCTGCTTGGTCAGATTCCCTGTCGGAAAATATTGACACCCTGGACAGGGACACTATATTGCTAACTATAGAGCATATAAAAGACTCGGTCTTATACATGAGAGATGCACAGAGGGAGATCTGCCGGCTGGCATCTAGAATAAGTGCATTGTCCATTTCTGCTAGGAGAGGCTTATGGACTCGGCAGTGGACAGGAGATGCAGATTCTAAAAGGCACATGGAAGTTTTGCCTTATAAGGGTGAGGAGTTATTCGGGGACGGTCTCTCAGACCTTGTTTCCACAGCAACGGCTGGGAAGTCTGCATTTTTGCCCCATGTCCCCTCACAGCCTAAGAAAGCACCGTATTACCAAGTACAGTCCTTTCGACCCCAGAAAAACAGGCGGGGAAAAGGCGGGTCCTTTCTGTCTAGAGGCAGAGGTAGGATAAAAAGCTGCAACACACAGCAGGTTCCCAGGACCAAAAGTCCTCCCCCGCTTCTTCCAAATCCGCCGCATGACGGTGGGGCTCCACAGGCGGAGCCAGGTACGGTGGGGGGCCGCCTCAAGAATTTCAGCGATCAGTGGGCTCGCTCACGGGTGGGTGGATCCCTGGATCCTTCAAGTAGTATCTCAGGGGTACAAGCTGGAATTCGAGGCGCCTCCCCCCCGCCGTTTCCTCAAATCAGCCTTACCGACGACTCCATCAGGCAGGGAAGCTGTGCTAGAGGCCATTCACAACAGCAGGTGATAGTCAAGGTACCCCTACTTCAACAAGGCCGGGGTTATTATTCCACACTGTTTGTGGTACCGAAACCAGACAGTTCGGTGAGACCCATTTTAAATTTGAAATCCTTGAACACATACATAACAAAATTCAAGTTCAAGATGGAATCGCTCAGGGCGGTTATTGCAAGCCTGGACGAGGGGGATTACATGGTATCCCTGGACATCAAGGATGCTTACCTGCATGTCCCTATTTACCTTCCTCACCAGGAGTACCTCAGATTTGTGGTACAGGATTGCCATTACCAATTCCAGACACTACCGTTTGGACTGTCCACGGCACCGAGGGTGTTTACCAAGGTAATGGCAGAAATGATGATACTCCTTCGAAAAAAGGGAGTTTTAATTATCCCGTACTTGGACGATCTCCTTATAAAGGCGAGGTCCAGGGAGCAGTTACTGGTCGCAGTAGCACTATCTCAGGAGGTGCTACAACAGCATGGCTGGATTATAAACATTCCAAAGTCACAACTGGTTCCTTCCACTCGCTTAATGTTCCTGGGGATGGTTTTGGATACAGAACTGAAAAAAAGTGTTTCTCCTGCAGGAGAAAGCCAAGGAGCTGTCATCTCTAGTCAGAGACCTCCTAAAACCGAAACGGGTATCGGTGCATCGCTGCACACGAGTCCTGGGAAAAATGGTGGCTTCATACGAAGCAATTCCATTCGGCAGGTTCCATGCGAGGACCTTCCAGTGGGACCTCTTGGACAAGTGGTCGGGATCGCATCTTCAGATGCATCAACTGATAACCCTGTCTCCAAGGACCAGGGTGTCTCTACTGTGGTGGCTGCAGAGTGCTCATCTTCTAGAGGGCCGCAGTTTCGGCATACAGGACTGGGTCCTGGTGACCACGGATGCCAGCCTTCGAGGCTGGGGAGCAGTCACACAGGGAAGAAACTTCCAAGGACTATGGTCAAGTCAGGAGACTTCCCTACACATAAATATTCTGGAACTAAGGGCCATTTACAATGCCCTAAGTCAGGCAAGACCCCTGCTTCAACACCAGCCGGTGCTGATCCAGTCAGACAACATCACGGCAGTTGCCCATGTGAACCGACAGGGCGGCACAAGAAGCAGGATGGCGATGGCAGAAGCCACAAGGATTCTCCGATGGGCGGAAAATCACGTACTATCACTGTCAGCAGTGTTCATTCCAGGAGTGGACAACTGGGAAGCAGACTTCCTCAGCAGACACGACCTACACCCGGGAGAGTGGGGACTTCATCCAGAAGTCTTCCTACTGTTGGTAAACTGTTGGGAAAGGCCACAGGTGGACATGATGGCGTCCCGCCTCAACAAAAAGCTAAAGAGATATTGCGCCAGGTCAAGGGACCCTCAGGCGATAGCTGTGGACGCTCTAGTGACACCGTGGGTGTACCAGTCTGTTTATGTGTTCCCTCCTCCTCTCATACCAAAGGTACTGAGAATAATAAGAAGGCGAGGAGTAAGAACGATACTCGTGGTTCCGGATTGGCCAAGAAGAGCTTGGT
This sequence comes from Pseudophryne corroboree, assembly GCF_028390025.1. Taxonomy (NCBI): domain Eukaryota; kingdom Metazoa; phylum Chordata; class Amphibia; order Anura; family Myobatrachidae; genus Pseudophryne; species Pseudophryne corroboree. Next base: position 488,560,181 of record NC_086451.1, read on the forward strand.
ACCCGGAACTTCAAGAAATGATATCAGAGGACCCATGGCCTCTACCGCTCAGACAGGATCTGCTGCAGCAGGGGCCCTGTCTGTTCCAAGACTTACCGCGGCTGCGTTTGACGGCATGGCGGTTGAATTCCGGATCCTAAAGGAAAAGGGCATTCCGGAGGAAGTCATTCCTACGCTGATAAAAGCCAGGAAAGAAGTAACCGCGAACCATTATCACCGTATTTGGCGAAAATATGTTGCGTGGTGTGAGGCCAGGAAGGCCCCAACAGAGGAATTTCAGCTGGGTCGCTTTCTACACTTCCTACAGTCGGGAGTGACTATGGGCCTAAAATTGGGTTCCATTAAGATCCAGATTTCGGCCCTGTCGATTTTCTTCCAGAAAGAACTGGCTTCACTGCCTGAAGTTCAGACTTTTGTAAAGGGAGTGCTACATATTCAGCCCCCTTTTGTGCCTTCTGTGGCACCTTTGGGATCTCAATGTGGTGTTGAGTTTCCTAAAATCACATTGGTTTGAACCACTTAAAACTGTGGATCTGAAATTTCTCTAACGTCCTAAGTGGATGCTGGGACTCCGTAAGGACCATGGGGAATAGCGGCTCCGCAGGAGACTGGGCACAAAAGTAAAAGCTTGAACTAGCTGGTGTGCACTGGCTCCTCCCCCTATGACCCTCCTCCAAGCCCCAGTTAGATTTTTGTGCCCGAACGAGAAGGGTGCATGCTAGGTGGCTCTCCTGAGCTGCTTAGAGTAAAAGTTTATTTTAGGTTTTTTATTTTCAGTGAGTCCTGCTGGCAACAGGCTCACTGCATCGTGGGACTAAGGGGAGAAGAAACGAACTCACCTGCGTGCAGAGTGGATTGGGTTTCTTAGGCTACTGGACATAAGCTCCAGAGGGACGATCACAGGTTCAGCCTGGATGGGTCCCGGAGCCGCGCCGCCGGCCCCCTTACAGAGCCAGAAGAACGAAGAGGTCCGGTGAAATCGGCGGCAGAAGACGTTCCTGTCTTCAACTAAGGTAGCGCACAGCACTGCAGCTGTGCGCCATTGCTCTCAGCACACTTCACACTCCGGTCACTGAGGGTGCAGGGCGCTGGGGGGGAGCGCCCTGAGACGCAATAAAAACAGAAATACCTTAGGATGGCAAAAGAAATACATCACATATAGCTCCTGGGCTATATGGATGTATTTAACCCCTGCCAGTTTTCCAGAAAAAAGCGGGAGATAGGCTCCGCCCCTTCACGACGGCCTTATCTCCTCAGCACACAAGCGCCATTTTCCCTCACAGTTCCGCTGGAAGGACGGCTCCCTGACTCTCCCCTGCAGTCCCTACAGAATCAGGGTAAAAACGAGAGAGGGGGGGGCACTATTGGCAGCTAAATTATAAACAGCAGCTATAAAAGGGAGTAACACTTATATAAGGTTATCCCTATTGATATATATAGCGCTCTGGTGTGTGCTGGCAAACTCTCCCTCTGTCTCCCCAAAGGGCTAGTGGGGTCCTGTCCTCTATCAGAGCATTCCCTGTGTGTGTGCTGGGTGTCGGTACGATTGTATCGACATGTATGAGGAGGAAAATGATGTGGAAGCAGAGCAATTGCCTGTATTAGTGATGTCACCCCCTAGGGAGTCGACACCTGACTGGATGGTTGTATTTAAAGAACTACGTGACAATGTCAGCACTTTACAAAAAACGGTTGACGACATGAGACAGCCGACAAATCAATTAGTGCCTGTCCAGGCGTCTCAGACACCGTCAGGGGCGATAAAACGCCCGTTACCTCAGTGGGTCGACACAGACCCAGACACGGATACTGAGTCCAGTGTCGACGGTGAGGAGACAAACGTAATGTCCAGTAGGGCCACACGTTACATGTTCACGGCAATGAAGGAGGCATTGAACATTTCTGACACTACAAGTACCACAAAGAAGGGTATTATGTGGGGAGTGAAAAAACTACCAGTAGCTTTTCCTGAGTCAGATGAATTAAATGAGGTGTGTGATAAAGCGTGGGTTTCCCCCGATAAAAAAGTGCTAATTTCTAATAAATTATTGGCACTATACCCTTTCCCGCCAGAGGTTAGGGCGCGTTGGGAAACACCCCCTAGAGTAGATAAAGCGCTCACACGTTTATCTAAACAAGTAGCGTTACCGTCTCCTGATACGGCCGCCCTCAAAGAACCAGCGGATAGAAGGCTGGAAAATATCCTGAAGGGTATATACACACATACTGGTGTTATACTGCGACCAGCAATCGCATCAGCCTGGATGTGCAGTGCTGGAGTTGCGTGGTCGGATTCCCTGACTGAAAATATACTGTCCCTATCCAGGGTATCAATATTACTAACTATAGAGCATTTGAAGGATGCATTACTATATATGCGTGATGCACAGAGGGATATTTGCACCCTGGCATCAAGAGTGAGTGCTATGTCCATTTCTGCCAGAAGAGCGTTATGGACGCGACAGTGGTCAGGGGATGCGGATTCCAAACGACATATGGAAGTATTGCCGTTTAAAGGGGAGGAGTTATTTGGGGCCGGTCTATCGGACCTGGTGGCAACGGCCGGAAAGTCCACCTTTTTACCCCAGGTCACCTCTCAGCAGAAAAAGACACCGTCTTTTCAAACTCAGTCCTTTCGTCCCCATAAGTACAGGCGGGCAAAAGGCCACTCATTTCTGCCCCGGGGCAGAGGAAGAGGAAAAAGACTGCACCAGGCAGCCTCTTCACAGGAGCAGAAGCCCTCCTCTGCTTCTGCCAAGTCTTCAGCATGACGCTGGGGCTTTACAAGCGGACTCGGACACGGTGGGGGCCCGTCTCAAAAATTTCAACGCGAAGTGGGCTCACTCGCAAGTGGATCCCTGGATTCTGCAGGTAGTATCACAGGGGTACAAACTGGAATTCGAGACGTCTCCCCCTCGCCGGTTCCTGAAGTCTGCTCTACCAAAGTCTCCCTCCGACAGGGAGGCAGTTTTGGAAGCCATTCACAAGCTGTATTCCCAGCAGGTGATAATCAAGGTACCTCTCCTACAACAGGGAAAGGGGTATTATTCCACGCTGTTTGTGGTACCGAAGCCGGACGGCTCGGTGAGACCAATTTTAAATCTAAAATCCTTGAACACTTACATAAAGAGGTTCAAATTCAAGATGGAGTCACTCAGAGCAGTGATAGCAAACCTGGAAGAAGGGGACTATATGGTGTCTCTGGACATCAAAGATGCTTATCTCCACGTCCCAATCTACCCTTCTCACCAAGGGTACCTCAGGTTTGTAGTACAAAACTGTCATTATCAGTTTCAGACGCTGCCGTTTGGATTGTTCACGGCACCTCGGGTCTTTACCAAGGTAATGGCCGAAATGATGATTCTTCTTCGAAGAAAAGGCGTTTTAATTATCCCTTACTTGGACGATCTCCTGATAAGGGCAAGGTCCAGGGAACAGTTAGAAGTCGGAGTAGCACTATCTCAGTTAGTGTTACGTCAGCACGGGTGGATTCTAAATATTCCAAAATCGCAGCTGATTCCAACGACACGTCTCCTGTTCCTAGGAATGATTCTGGACACAGTCCAGAAAAAGGTGTTTCTCCCAGAGGAGAAGGCCAGGGAGTTATCCGAGCTAGTCAGGAATCTCCTAAAACCAGGCCAGGTGTCAGTGCATCAGTGCACGAGGGTCCTGGGAAAAATGGTGGCTTCTTATGAAGCGATTCCATTCGGAAGATTCCATGCAAGAACGTTTCAGTGGTATCTTCTGGACAAATGGTCCGGATCGCATCTTCAGATGCATCAGCGGATAACCCTGTCGCCAAGGACAAGGGTGTCTCTTCTGTGGTGGCTGCAGAGTGCTCATCTACTAGAGGGCCGCAGATTCGGCATTCAGGATTGGATCCTGGTGACCACAGATGCCAGCCTGAGAGGCTGGGGAGCAGTCACACAGGGGAAAAATTTCCAGGGCTTGTGGTCAAGCATGGAAACATCTCTTCATATAAACATTCTGGAACTAAGGGCCATTTACAATGCCCTAAGTCAAGCAAAACCCCTGCTTCAGGGTCAGGCGGTATTGATCCAATCGGACAACATCACGTCAGTCGCCCACGTAAACAGACAGGGCGGCACGAGAAGCAGGAGGGCGATGGCAGAAGCTGCAAGGATTCTTCGCTGGGCGGAGAATCGTGTGATAGCACTGTCAGCAGTGTTCATTCCGGGAGTGGACAACTGGGAAGCGGACTTCCTCAGCAGACACGACCTTCACCCGGGGGAGTGGGGACTTCATCCAGAAGTCTTCCAAGAGATGGTAAACCGTTGGGAAAAACCAAAGGTGGACATGATGGCGTCCCGTCTCAACAAAAAACTAGACAGATATTGCGCCAGGTCAAGGGACCCTCAGGCAATAGCGGTGGACGCTCTGGTAACACCATGGGTGTACCAGTCAGTGTATGTGTTCCCTCCTCTGCCTCTCATACCAAAAGTACTGAGAATCATAAAAAGGAGAGGAGTAAGAACTATACTCGTGGTTCCGGATTGGCCAAGAAGGACTTGGTACCCGGAACTTCAAGAGATGCTCACGGAGGACCCGTGGCCTCTACCTCTAAGAAAGGACTTGCTCCAGCATGGACCTTGTCTGTTCCAAGACTTACCGCGGCTGCGTTTGACGGCATGGCGGTTGAATGCCGGATCCTGAAGGAAAAAGGCATTCCAGAAGAAGTCATCCCTACCCTGATAAAGGCCAGGAAGGATGTAACCGCGAAACATTATCACCGCATTTGGCGAAAATATGTTGCGTGGTGTGAGGCCAAAGAGGCCCCTACAGAGGAATTTCAACTGGGTCGCTTCCTACATTTCCTGCAAACAGGACTGTCTATGGGCCTAAAATTAGGGTCCATTAAGGTTCAAATTTCGGCCCTGTCGATTTTCTTCCAAAAAGAACTGGCTTCAGTGCCTGAAGTCCAGACGTTTGTCAAAGGGGTACTGCATATACAGCCTCCTTTTGTGCCCCCGGTGGCACCTTGGGATCTCAATGTGGTTTTGGGGTTCCTAAAATCACATTGGTTTGAACCACTCACCACTGTGGAATTAAAATATCTCACATGGAAAGTGGTAATGCTGTTAGCCCTGGCTTCAGCCAGGCGTGTCTCAGAATTGGCGGCTTTATCTTATAAAAGCCCTTACCTGATTTTTCACACGGATAGGGCAGAATTGAGGACTCGTCCTCAATTTCTCCCAAAGGTGGTTTCACGTGAACCAGCCTATTGTGGTGCCTGTGGCTACTAGGGACTTGGAGGACTCCAAGTTGCTGGACGTAGTCAGGGCCCTGAAAATATATGTTTCCAGGACGGCTGGAGTCAGGAAATCTGACTCGCTGTTTATCCTGTGTGCACCCAACAAGCTGGGTGCTCCTGCTTCTAAGCAGACTATTGCTCGTTGGATTTGTAGTACAATTCAGCTTGCACATTCTGTGGCAGGCCTGCCACAGCCAAAATCTGTAAATGCCCATTCCACACGGAAAGTGGGCTCATCTTGGGCGGCTGCCCGAGGGGTCTCGGCTTTACAACTTTGCCGAGCAGCTACTTGGTCAGGGGCAAACACGTTTGCTAAATTCTACAAATTTGATACCCTGGCTGAGGAGGACCTGGAGTTCTCTCATTCGGTGCTGCAGAGTCATCCGCACTCTCCCGCCCGTTTGGGAGCTTTGGTATAATCCCCATGGTCCTTTCGGAGTCCCCAGCATCCACTAGGACGTTATAGAAAATAAGAATTTACTTACCGATAATTCTATTTCTCATAGTCCGTAGTGGATGCTGGGCGCCCATCCCAAGTGCGGATTGTCTGCAATACTTGTATATAGTTATTGTTACAAAATTCGGGTTATTATTGTTGTGAGCCATCTTTTCAGAGGCTCCTTCGTTTATCATACTGTTAACTGGGTTCAGATCACAGGTTGTACGGTGTGATTGGTGTGGCTGGTATGAGTCTTACCCGGGATTCATAAATCCTTCCTTATTGTGTACGCTCGTCCGGGCACAGTATCCTAACTGAGGCTTGGAGGAGGGTCATAGGGGGAGGAGCCAGTGCACACCAGCTAGTTCAAGCTTTTACTTTTGTGCCCAGTCTCCTGCGGAGCCGCTATTCCCCATGGTCCTTACGGAGTCCCAGCATCCACTACGGACTATGAGAAATAGAATTATCGGTAAGTAAATTCTTATTATCTCACGTGGAAAGTGGTCATGTTATTGGCCTTGGCTTCGGCCAGGCGTGTGTCAGAATTGGCGGCTTTGTCTTGTAAAAGCCCTTATCTGATTTTCCATATGGATAGGGCAGAATTGAGGATTCGTCCCCAGTTTCTCCCTAAGGTGGTATCTGCTTTTCACTTGAACCAACCTATTGTGGTGCCTGCGGCTACTAGGGACTTGGAGGATTCCAAGTTACTGGACGTAGTCAGGGCGTTGAAACTTTGTTTCCAGGACGGCTGGAGTCAGGAAGACTGACTCGCTTTTTGTCCTGTATGCACCCAACAAGATAGGTGCTCCTGCTTCTAAGCAGACTATTGCTCGCTGGATCTGTAGCACCATTCAGCTGGCGCATTCTGCGGCTGGATTGCCGCATCCTAAATCAGTGAAAGCCCATTCCACGAGGAAAGTGGGCTCATCTTGGGCGGCTGCCCGAGGGGTCTCGGCTTTACAACTTTGCCGAGCTGCAACTTGGTCAGGGGCAAACACGTTTGCTAAATTCTACAAATTTGATACCCTGGCTGAGGAGGACCTGGAGTTCTCTCATTCGGTGCTGCAGAGTTATCCGCACTCTCCCGCCCGTTTGGGAGCTTTGGTATAATCCCCATGGTCCTTACGGAGTCCCCAGCATCCACTAGGACGTTAGAGAAAATAAGATTTTACTCACCGGTAAATCTATTTCTCGTAGTCCGTAGTGGATGCTGGGAGCCCGTCCCAAGTGCGGACTTCTGCAATACTTGTATATAGTTATTGCCTAACTAAAGGGTTATTGTTGAGCCATCTGTTGAGAGGCTCAGTTATATTTCATACTGTTAACTGGGTATAGTATCACGAGTTATACGGTGTGATTGGTGTGGCTGGTATGAGTCTTACCCTGGATTCAAAATCCTTCCTTATTGTGTCAGCTCTTCCGGGCACAGTATCCTAACTGAGGTCTGGAGGAGGGGCATAGAGGGAGGAGCCAGTGCACACCAGTATTCCTAATTCTTTCTTAAAGTGCCCTGTCTCCTGCGGAGCCCGTCTATCCCCCCATGGTCCTTACGGAGTCCCCAGCATCCACTACGGACTACGAGAAATAGATTTACCGGTGAGTAAAATCTTATTATACAGAGCCTGTGCCCCAGTATACTGCCTGATTACCCCCCCTGTAATGTCTGACCCCCAGTATTATTATACAGAGCCTGTGCCCCAGTATACTGCCTGATACCCCCCCTGTACTGTCTGACCCCCAGTATTATTATACAGAGCCTGTGCCCCAGTATACTGCCTGATTACCCCCCCCCCCTCTGTAATGTCTGACCCCCCCAGTATTATTATACAGAGCCTGTGCCCCAATATACTGCCTGATATTCCCCTGTAATGTCTGACCCACCCAGTATTATTATACAGAGCCTGTGCCCCAGTATACTGCCTGATTACCCCCCCCCTCTGTAATGTCTGACCCCCCCAGTATTATTATACAGAGCCTGTGCCCCAGTATACTGCCTGATACCCCCATGTAATGTCTGACCCCCCCAGTATTATTATACAGAGCCTGTGCCCCAGTATACTGCCTGATTACCCCCCCTGTAATGTCTGACCCCCAGTATTATTATACAGAGCCTGTGCCCCAGTATACTGCCTGATACCCCCCCTGTACTGTCTGACCCCCAGTATTATTATACAGAGCCTGTGCCCCAGTATACTGCCTGATTACCCCCCCCCCCCCTCTGTAATGTCTGACCCCCCCAGTATTATTATACAGAGCCTGTGCCCCAATATACTGCCTGATATTCCCCTGTAATGTCTGACCCACCCAGTATTATTATACAGAGCCTGTGCCCCAGTATACTGCCTGATTACCCCCCCCCCTCTGTAATGTCTGACCCCCCCAGTATTATTATACAGAGCCTGTGCCCCAGTATACTGCCTGATACCCCCATGTAATGTCTGACCCCCCCAGTATTATTATACAGAGCCTGTGCCCCAGTATACTGCCTGATACCCCCCCTGTAATGTCTGACCCCCAGTATTATTATACAGAGCCTGTGCCCCAGTATACTGCCTGATTACCCCCCCCCTGTAATGTCTGACCCCCCCAGTATTATTATACAGAGCCTGTGCCCCAGTATACTGCCTGATACCCCCCCACTGTAATGTCTGACCCCCCCAGTATTATTATACAGAGCCTGTGCCCCAGTATACTGCCTGATACCCCCCCTGTAATGTCTGACCCCCCCAGTATTATTATACAGAGCCTGTGCCCCAGTATACTGCCTGATTACCCCCCTGTAATGTCTGACCCCCCAGTATTATTATACAGAGCCTGTGCCCCAGTATACTGCCTGATACCCCCCTGTAATGTCTGACCCCCCCAGTATTATTATACAGAGCCTGTGCCCCAGTATACTGCCTGAATACCCACGCTGTAATGTCTGACCCCCAGTATTAATATACAGAGCCTGTGCCCCAGTATACTGCCTGATACCCCCCTGTAATGTCTGACCCCCCCAGTATTATTATACAGAGCCTGTGCCCCAGTATACTGCCTGATTACCCCCCCTGTAATGTCTGACCCCCCCAGTATTATTATACAGAGCCTGTGCCCCAATATACTGCCTGATACCCCCCTGTAATGTCTGACCCCCCAGTATTATTATACAGAGCCTGTGCCCCAGTATACTGCCTGATTACCCCCCCCCCCTCTGTAATGTCTGACCCCCCCCCAGTATTATTATACAGAGCCTGTGCCCCAGTATACTGCCTGATACCCCCCTGTAATGTCTGATCCCCCCAGTATTATTATACAGAGCCTGTGCCCCAGTATACTGCCTGATACCCCCCCTGTAATGTCTGACCCCCCCAGTATTATTATACAGAGCCTGTGCCCCAGTATACTGCCTGATTACCTCCCCTGTAATGTCTGACCCCCCCAGTATTATTATACAGAGCCTGTGCCCCAGTATACTGCCTGATACCCCCCCCCTGTAATGTCTGACCCCCCCAGTATTATTATACAGAGCCTGTGCCCCAGTATACTGCCTGATACCCCCCCTGTAATGTCTGACCCCCCCAGTATTATTATACAGAGCCTGTGCCCCAGTATACTGCCTGATATCCCCCCCTGTAATGTCTGACCCCCCCAGTATTATTATACAGAGCCTGTGCCCCAGTATACTGCCTGATTACCCCCCCCTGTAATGTCTGACCCCCAGTATTATTATACAGAGCCTGTGCCCCAATATACTGCCTGATATCCCCCCCCCCTGTAATGTCTGACCCCCCCAGTATTATTATACAGAGCCTGTGCCCCAGTATACTGCATGATTACCCCCCCTGTAATGTCTGACCCCCAGTATTATTGTACAGAGCCTGTGCCCCAGTATACTGCCTGATACCCCCCCTGTAATGTCTGACCCCCCCAGTATTATTATACAGAGCCTGTGCCCATGTATACTGCCTGATTACCCCCCCTGTTATGTCTGACACCCCCCCCAGTATTATTATACAGAGCCTGTGCCCCAATATACTGCCTGATACCCCCCCCCCCCAGTATTATTATACAGAGCCTGTGCCCCAATATACTGCCTGATACCCCACCCCCCCCAGTATTATTATATAGAGTCTGTGCCCCGGTGTACTGCCTGATATCCCCCCCCCCCCCCCCCCCTGTAATGTCTGACCCCCAGTATTATTATACAGAGCCTGTGCCCCAATATACTGCCTGATTACCCCCCCCCTGTAATGTCTGACCCCCCCCCCCCCCCAGTATTATACAGAGCCTGTGCCCCAATATACTGCCTGATACCCCCCAGTATTATACAGAGCCTGTGCCCCAGTATGCTGCCTGATACCCCCCTGTAATGTCTGACCCCCCCCCAGTATTATTATACAGAGCCTGTGCCCCAGTATACTGCCTGATTACCCCCCCCCCTGTAATGTCTGACCCCCCCAGTATTATTATACAGAGCCTGTGCCCCAGTATACTGCCTGATTACCCCCCCTGTAATGTCTGACCCCCCCAGTATTATTATACAGAGCCTGTGCCCCAGTATACTGCCTGATTACCCCCCCCCCCTGTAATGTCTGACCCCCCAGTATTATTATACAGAGCCTGTGCCCCAGTATACTGCCTGATTACCCCCCCTGTAATGTCTGACCCCCCCAGTATTATTATACAGAGCCTGTGCCCCAGTATACGGCCTGATTACCCCCGCTGTAATGTCTGGCCCCCCCAGTATTATTATACAGAGGCTGTGCCCCAGTATACTGCCTGATTACCCCCCCCCCTGTAATGTCTGACCCCCCCCAGTATTATTATACAGAGCCTGTGCCCCAGTATACTGCCTGATTACCCCCCCTGTAATGTCTGACCCTCCCAGTATTATTATACAGAGCATGTGCCCCAGTATACTGCCTGATACCCCCCCTGTAATGTCTGACCCCCCCAGTATTATTATACAGAGCCTGTGCCCCAGTATACTGCCTGATTACCCCCCCTGTAATGTCTGACCCCCAGTATTATTATACAGAGCCTGTGCCCCAGTATACTGCCTGATTACCCCCCCCCTGTAATGTCTGACACCCAGTATTATACAGAGCCTGTGCCCCAGTATACTGCCTGATTACCCCCCCTGTAATGTCTGCCCCCCCCAGTATTATTATACAGAGCCTGTGCCCCAATATACTGCCTGATATCCCCCTGTAGTGTCTGACCCCCCCAGTATTATTATACAGAGCCTGTGCCCCAGTATACTGCCTGATTACCCCCCCCCCTGTAATGTCTGACCCCCAGTATTATTATACAGAGCCTGTGCCCTAGTATACTGCCTGATACCCCCCTGTAATGTCTGACCCCCCCAGTATTATTATACAGAGCCTGTGCCCCAGTATACTGCCTGATTACCCCCCCCGTAATGTCTGACCCCCAGTATTATTATACAGAGCCTGTGCCCCAATATACTGCCTGATATCCCCCCCCCCTGTAATGTCTGACCCCCCCTGTATTATTATACAGAGCCTGTGCCCCAGTATACTGCCTGATATCCCCCCCCCTGTAATGTCTGACCCCCCAGTATTATTATACAGAGCCTGTGCCCCAATATACTGCCTGATATCCCCCCCCCTGTAATGTCTGACCCCCCCCCAGTATTATTGTACAGAGCCTGTGCCCCAGTATACTGCCTGATACCCCCCCTGTAATGTCTGACACCCCCCCCCCCCCAGTATTATTATACAGAGCCTGTGCCCCAGTATACTGCCTGATACCCCCCTGTAATGTCTGACCCCCCCCAGTATTATTATACAGAGCCTGTGCTCCAATATACTGCCTGATACCCCCCCCCCCCCCCCCCCCCCAGTATTATTATACAGAGCCTGTGCCCCAATATACTGCCTGATACCCCCCCCCCCCAGTATTATTATATAGAGTCTGTGCCCCGGTGTACTGCCTGATATCCCCCCCCCCCTGTAATGTCTGACCCCCCCAGTATTATTGTACAGAGCCTGTGCCCCAGTATACTAGCTGATACCCCCCTGTAATGTCTGACCCCCCCCCAGTATTATTATACAGAGCCTGTGCCCCAGTATACTGCCTGATTACCCCCCCCTGTAATGTATGACCCCCCCAGTATTATTATAGAGAGCCTGTGCCCCAGTATACTGCCTGATTACCCCCCCTGTAATGTCTGACCCCCCCAGTATTATTATACAGAGCCTGTGCCCCAGTATACTGCCTGATTACCCCCCCTGTAATGTCTGACCCCCAGTATTATTGTACAGAGCCTGTGCCCCAGTATACTGCCTGATACCCCCCCTGTAATGTCTGACCCCCCCCCCAGTATTATTATACAGAGCCTGTGCCCCAGTATACTGCCTGATACCCCCCCTGTAATGTCTGACCCCCCCCCCAGTATTATTATACAGAGCCTGTGCCCCAATATACTGCCTGATACCCCCCCCCAGTATTATTATACAGAGCCTGTGCCCCAGTATACTGCCTGATACCCCCCCCTGTAATGTCTGACCCCCCCCCCAGTATTATTATACAGAGCCTGTGCCCCAGTATACTGCCTGATTACCCCCCCCTGTAATGTATGACCCCCCTAGTATTATTATAGAGAGCCTGTGCCCCAGTATACTGCCTGATTACCCCCCCCTGTAATGTCTGACCCCCAGTATTATTATATAGAGTCTGTGCCCCGGTGTACTGCCTGATATCCCCCCCCCCCCCTGTAATGTCTGACCCCCAGTATTATTATATAGAGTCTGTGCCCCGGTGTACTGCCTGATATCCCCCCCCCCCCTGTAATGTCTGACCCCCCCAGTATTATTATATAGAGTCTGTGCCCCGGTGTACTGCCTGATATCCCCCCCCCCCCCCCCCTGTAATGTCTGACCCCCCCAGTATTATTATACAGAGCCTGTGCCCCAATATACTGCCTGACACCCCCCAGTATTATTATACAGAGCCTGTGCCCCAGTATACTGCCTGATTACCCCCCCTGTAATGTCTGACCCCCCCAGTATTATTATACAGAGCCTGTGCCCCAGTATACTGCCTGATTACCCCCCTTGTAATGTCTGACCCCCAGTATTATTATACAGAGCCTGTGCCCCAGTATACTGCCTTATTACCCCCCCTGTAATGTCTGACCCCCCAGTATTATTATACAGAGCCTGTGCCCCAATATACTGCCTGATATCCCCCTGTAATGTCTGACCCCCCCAGTATTATTATATAGAGCCTGTGCCCCAATATACTGCCTGATACCCCCCTGTAATGTCTGACCTCCCAGTATTATTATACAGAGCCTGTGCCCCAGTATACTGCTTGATTACCCCCCCAGTATTATTATACAGAGCCTGTGCCCCAATATACTGCCTGATACCCCCCCAGTATTATTATACAGTCTGTGCCCCAGTATACTGCCTGATACCCCCCCCTGTAATGTCTGACCCCCCCCCCCCAGTATTATTATACAGAGCCTGTGCCCCAGTATACTGCCTGATACCCCCCTGTAATGTCTGACCCCCCCCCCAGTATTATTATACAGAGCCTGTGCCCCAGTATACTGCCTGATACCCCCCTGTAATGTCTGACCCCCCCCCCCAGTATTATTATACAGAGCCTGTGCCCCAGTATACTGCCTGATACCCCCCTGTAATGTCTGACCCCCCCCCCCCAGTATTATTATACAGAGCCTGTGCCCCAATATACTGCCTGACACCCCCCAGTATTATTATACAGAGCCTGTGCCCCAGTATACTGCCTGATTACCCCCCCTGTAATGTCTGACCCCCCCAGTATTATTATACAGAGCCTGTGCCCCAGTATACTGCCTGATTACCCCCCTTGTAATGTCTGACCCCCAGTATTATTATACAGAGCCTGTGCCCCAGTATACTGCCTTATTACCCCCCCTGTAATGTCTGACCCCCCAGTATTATTATACAGAGCCTGTGCCCCAATATACTGCCTGATATCCCCCTGTAATGTCTGACCCCCCCAGTATTATTATATAGAGCCTGTGCCCCAATATACTGCCTGATACCCCCCTGTAATGTCTGACCTCCCAGTATTATTATACAGAGCCTGTGCCCCAGTATACTGCTTGATTACCCCCCCAGTATTATTATACAGAGCCTGTGCCCCAATATACTGCCTGATACCCCCCCAGTATTATTATACAGTCTGTGCCCCAGTATACTGCCTGATACCCCCCCCTGTAATGTCTGACCCCCCCCCCCAGTATTATTATACAGAGCCTGTGCCCCAGTATACTGCCTGATACCCCCCTGTAATGTCTGACCCCCCCCCCAGTATTATTATACAGAGCCTGTGCCCCAGTATACTGCCTGATACCCCCCTGTAATGTCTGACCCCCCCCCCCAGTATTATTATACAGAGCCTGTGCCCCAGTATACTGCCTGATACCCCCCTGTAATGTCTGACCCCCCCCCAGTATTATTATACAGAGCCTGTGCCCCAGTATACTGCCTGATTACCCCCCCCCTGTAATGTCTGACCCCCCCAGTATTATTATACAGAGCCTGTGCCCCAGTATACTGCCTGATTACCCCCCCCCCCCCTGTAATGTCTGACCCCCAGTATTATTATACAGAGCCTGTGCCCCAGTATACTGCCCGATATACCCCCCCTAAATGTCTGACCCCCCAGTATTATTATACAGAGCCTGTGCCCCAGTATACTGCATGATATCCCCCCTGTAATGTCTGGACCTCCCCAGTGTCACCATGCACACAGCCTGTGCCCCGATCTACTGTGCCCCAGTGTCACCGTACACACAGCCTATGCCCCGATCTACTGTGCCCCAGTGTCACCGTACACACAGCCTGTGCCCCGATATACTGTGCCCCAGTGTCACCGTACACACAGCCTGTGCCACAATATACTGCCTGATATCCCCCCTGTAATGTCTGATACCCCCCCAGTGTCACCATACACACAGCCTGTGCCCCAATATACTGTTACCCCCTCCCTGCAATGTCTGACCCCCCCCACTGTTATCATACACACAGCCTGTGCCCCGATATACTGTGCCCCAGTGTCACCATACACACAGCCTGTGCCCCAGTGTCACCATACAGACAGCCTGTGCCCCAGTGTCACCATACACACAGCCTGTGCCCCGATATACTGTGCCCCAGTGTCACCGTACACACAGCCTGTGCCCCATGTGCAGAGAGAGTTAGATTTGGGTGAGGTGTGTTCAAACTGAAATCTAGATTGCAGTGTAAAAATAAAGCAGCCAGTATTTACCCTGCACAAAAACAAAATAACCCACCCAAATCTAACTCTCTCTGCACATGTTACATCTGCGCCCCCCCCCCCCCCCCCCCCCCCCCCCATTAGTTATGTCCATTACCGAACACATTTGCTGCTGTGATCAGGTGTGAATTAGGCCGGTAATGTCTGCTTGTTACTGGGTGACAGGGTATAATGGGTTCGGCCTTGTGTTGTATAAGTGTTGGTCCTGCTGGCTATAATGTACCAGGTATAATGTGTGGGTTCTGTTGGGTGTTATATATCCACCTCTGGGGCACTGTCATAGTATCCCGTACCTGTAACATCCCATGCAGTTCCTCTTTCCTGCCTGGGGTCACGCACTTTGCTCTGGTGTTTCTAGCACACACTGGTCATTGATATATAATATGTTATTATATATCTAATATAATATAGCCATACTATGCTTGGTGGTGTATGTATGTGCTGTCCGCTTATTACTGGCTGGTGGTGCTGGGTATAATATGCTCTGTGTGTGTGCGCGCTGTCCGCTTATTACTGGCCGGTGGTGCTGGGTATAATATGCTCTGTGTGTGTGCACGCTGTCCGCTTATTACTGGCCGGTGGTGCTGGGTATAATATGCTCTGTGTGTGTGTGTGTATATGCTGTCCGCTTATTACTGGCTGGTGGTGCTGGGTATAATATGCTCTGTGTGTGTGCTGTCCGCTTATTACTGGCTGGTGGTACTGGGTATAATATGCTCTGTGTGTGTATGCTGTCCGCTTATTACTGGCCGGTGGTGCTGGGTATAATATGCTCTGTGTGTGTGTGTGTATGCTGTCCGCTTATTACTGGCTGGTGGTGCTGGGTATAATATGCTCGGTGTGTGTGTCTGTGCTGTCCGCTTATTACTGGCTGGTGGTGCTGGGTATAATATGCTCGGTGTGTCTGTGCTGTCCGCTTATTACTGGCTGGTGGTGCTGGGTATAATATGCTCTGTGTGTGTGTGCGCTGTCCGCTTATTACTGGCTGGTGGTGCTGGGTATAATATGCTCTGTGTGTATGCTGTCTGCTTATTACTGGCCGGTGGTGCTTGGTATATTATGCTCGGTGTTGTGTGTGTATGTGCTGTCCGCTTATTAATGGCTGGTGGTGCTGGGTATAATATGCTCGGTGTGTGTGTATGCTGTCCGCTTATTACTGGCTGGTGGTGCTGGGTATAATATGCTCGGTGTTATGTGTGTATGTGCTGTCTGCTTATTACTGGCTGGTGGTGCTGGGTATAATATGCTCGGTGTTGTGTGTGTATGTGCTGTCCGCTTATTACTGGCTGGTGGTGCTGGGTATAATATGCTCGGTGTTGTGTGTGTATGTGCTGTCCGCTTATTACTGGCTGGTGGTGCTGGGTATAATATGCTCGGTGTGTGTGTATGTGCTGTCTGCTTATTACTGGCTGGTAGTGCTGGGTATAATATGCTCGGTGTGTGTGTATGCTGTCCGCTTATTACTGGCTGGTGGTGCTGGGTATAATATGCTCGGTGTTGTGTGTATGTGCTGTCCGCTTATTACTGGCCGGTGGTGCTTGGTATAATATGCCCGGTGTGTGTGTGATGCGCGCGCTGTCCGCTTATTACTGGCCGGTGGTGCTGGGTATAATATGCTGTGTGTGTGTGTGTGTGTGTGTGTGCGCTGTCCGCTTATTACTGGCCGGTGGTGCTGGGTATAATATGCTCGGTGTGTGTGTGCACTGTACGCTTATTACTGGCTGGTGGTGCTGGGTATAATATGCTCGGTGTGTGTGTGCACTGTACGCTTATTACTGGCTGGTGGTGCTGGGTATAATATGCTCTGTGTGTGTGTGTGTGTGTGTGTGCGCGCTGTCCGCTTATTACTGGCCAGTGGTGCTGGGTATAATATGATTGGTGTTGTGTGTCTGTGCTGTCCGCTTATTACTGGCTGGTGGTGCTGGGTATAATATGCTCGGTGTTGTGTATGTGCTGTCTGCTTATTACTGGCTGGTGGTGCTGGGTATAATATGCTCGGTGTGTGTGTGCACTGTACGCTTATTACTGGCTGGTGGTGCTGGGTATAATATGCTCTGTGTGTGTGTGTTGTCTGCTTATTACTGGCCAGTGGTGCTGGGTATAATATGCTTGGTGTTGTGTGTATGTGCTGTCTGCTTATTACTGGCTGGTGGTGCTGGGTATAATATGCTCGGTGTTGTGTGTGTGCGCTGTC